>NW_019396147.1:246783-385779 GCF_000591075.1 Eurytemora carolleeae
CCTCCTTGGACTCCTCCTTTAAATATTAGATTGAATTGAGAATCATTAAGTAAACCTATCATCGTACACGAGACTACCAGCATCGTCTTTATTTACTACTAAATGTAACTACTGACAGACCTTGAAACCTAAATGTCCAGATTTATAAACAGCTGTTGCTTCTAGATTAGAGCTCTAGCCGTCATTATCCAATCAAAACCATTTAATCTTTATATCCGGTCATCATCTTTGGCAGATTATATCCGGTATTCTAAAAACCATCCCGTATACCTTCTCTGCTAGATGATTAGGATACTTTTCTGCATACCTTCTCTAATAGAGGAATAGGATACTATCCTGTATACCTTCTCTACTATATAGAGGACTAGGATACTATCTTGTATACCTACTCTACTCGAGGACTAGGATATTATCCTGTATACCTTCTCTACTACAGGACTAGGATACTTTCCTATATACCTTCTCTACTAGAGGACTAGGATACTTTCCTGTATTCCTTCTCTAATAGAGGACTAGGATACTGTCCTGTAGTTACTTTCTCTACGTAGAGGACTTTCCTGCATACCTTCTCTACTAGAGGACTAGGATACTTTCCTGTATACCTTCTCCACTAAAGGACTAGGATACTATCCTATATATATTTTCTCTACTAGAGGACTAGGATACTATCCTGTATACCTTCTCAACTAGAGGACTAGGATACTATCCTGTATATATCCTCTCTACTAGAGGACTAGGATAATATCCTGTATATATCCTCTATACTAGAGGACTAAGATACTATCCTGTATATATCCTCTATACTAGAGGACTAGGATACTATCCTGTATATATCCTCTATACTAGAGGATTAGGATACTATCCTGTATATATCTTCTCTGCTAGATAATTAGGATAATATCCTGTATACCTTTTCTGCTAGAGGACTAGGGTACTATCCTGTAACTACCTTCTCTAGTAAAGGACTAGGATACTATCCTGTATACCATCTCTACTAGAGAATTAGGATACTAACCTTTATATAACTTCTCTAGTAGAGGACTAGGATACTATCCTGTATAGTGTATATACCTTCTCTAATGTATGACTAGTTCTATAAATTTTCTACTACAGGAGTAGAATACTATCCTAACTTTATATCGTCTCTACTAGAAGACTAGATTGTTATTCTTATGTATTAAAACTTCAAAAACTTCAATGATAGAATCTAGGTCACTGCAATGTACAAAACAAACCTTCTTGTTCTCTGATTTAGCCTATATATAGTTTATGATATCTAACCAAGAGAATAGAATATATATTAGAGTGGAATTTAAACAATCCCTCGGTATAATATTTTCAGTCCCTTTCAGCATGAAAGGGAGTTCAAAGTGTACAAATCATGTAAATGTTCACAAATTATATGAAATTATATGTTAAGGAAATGTATATTAGCGTCAGGTTTAAATAAAAATACATGAAAGGTATATGCAGGTATTTATAATGATATGTGTAGATAGTACAATGTGCATAGGCATACTATTCAACAATTAGAACAAAAGCTGCAAATATCACAATTATGAGAATATATATTGCTGGAATTAGATACTTACAGTGATAACCAGAAAACTCTGGAATAGTAGAACGTTTTTGAGAATCAAAAAAGTTCAATGACCTTGAAACACAGCATTTGTGCAGTGTAAACAGACCCATTTCACAAAATAAGTGATTTTTTTGTGTCTAGTAAAACTAGTTGCTTTGTAACACTATTACATACACTTTAGTATTAATATAATGTCGTCTTCCTATTCCATTGTTTTCTGGTTATTACTGTACAATCTTACTAACAAAAGATGATATTTCAGAGAAAAATTTTAATTCTTTTCCTCCATTTAGATTTCTTAGAATCAAGGTCAATGAGTCGCAACACTTTAAAGTCGACCCGGTCATGAAAAATGATGCAACTTTATAGCTTTGTCTCCTAAGTCAGGATCTTTGTGAGCTACTCGTCGGGAAGTTTACTTAATCCTCGGATCAAAACCTTGCAAATTTTTCTGATGCTCTTGTTGTGAGGTTCGGGGGATTACATCTGGGGTTCGGAGGATGACATCTGGGGTTCGGAGGATGACATCTGGGGTTCGGAGGATGACATCTGGGGTTCGGAGGATGACATCTGGGGTTCGGAGGATGACATCTGGGGTTCGGAGGATTACATCTGGGGTTCGGAGGATGACATCTGGGGTTCGGAGGATTACATCTGGGGTTCGGATGATTACATCTGGGGTTCGGAGGATGACAACTGGGGTTCGGAGGATGACATCTGGGGTTCGGAAAAAGTTTTACAAACTACCTGAGGTAGAAAAATAATTTGTTAGATAGTTCTTGTATTGAACTCTTCATGGGATAATTAAACAATAAAATGTCCCTGTATGCTAATTTTTCTTGAAATTCTAAATTATGCTTCGCCATTTACATTTGGTTACCTTGGTCAATTAGGCGTGCAATACATTCCTTGAAAACTTTGAATTGGTTAAATTTTTTTGTAGTTCTCTATAAAAAATGTTTTTTTTTAATTCTAACAATTACATTTTCCTTATATAAGCAGATTAAAATATGTTAAATTTCACCTCATTATTTACAATAATAAACACTGTTTAAAATGTGATATAGAAAAAATACATTTTTGGAATTAAAAAATATGTATTTCAGATACAGGGTGTAGCAAGGAATAGATAAAAACACAGGGTGCTGATCTGTAGTAGTTTCCTCAACAAACAGATTACAGGACTATAAATATACAATACATACATCACAGGGGCTCTAGGACATATTCAGGATACAAATCCTTGGTTTAATAATTCTAATCAGCAGGACAAACCCTCACGATCCTTTTCTTAAATTGTAAACATAAATGTTCTGTGCAAACATCAAGATTATGATTGTCATTATATCTCTGAGTACTCAGGATTAATCCTGCCCTTGGATAAATCTATCAGTATTGTTTCATCATGTTGACAAACTCATCGTAATCAATCTTTCCATTTCCGTCCTGAAACCACAAATATTAATTTAGAAAATCTTTTTAATAATTTTTTTCTCATAATAACTATTTTCTTTCTTCTTCTTCCTCATTCTTCTCCTTCTCCAACCTTTACCTTTTCCTACCTCTTATTTCTCTCACTCTCTTCTTCTCGAGCCTTCTCCTTCTCCAACCTTTACCTTGTCCTACCTTTTATTTCTCTCACTCTCTCCTTCTCGAACCTTCTCCTTCTCCAACCAGTTTCTTTTTCCTACACACTTCCTATCTAACCTTCTCCTTTTAGAACCGTTTTCTTATCTAAACTTCTCCTCCTGAATCTCCAACCTTCTATTTCTCCTACAATCTCCTTCTCGTTATCAAAAATAATCCTTCTCCGTCTCCATCCTTCTCGTTCTCTTACCTTCTCTTTTCTCTACCCTTCTCCTTCTCTAACCTTCTCCTTCTTTAAACTTCTCCTTCTCTAACCTTCTCCTTTTCTAACCTCCTCCTTCCCTAACCTTCTCCTTCTCTAAACTTTTCCTTCTCTAACCTTCTCCTTCTCTAACCTTCTCCTTCTCTAATCTTTTCCTTCTCTAACATGCTCATTCTCGAACCTCTTTTTCTAAAACCTTCTCCTTTGCAAACTTCTTTTACTCCAACCTTATCCTTCTCCTTCCAAACCCTTTTCTTTTTCCTACCTTCTCTTTCTCCCACCTTTTCATTTTCAAAACCATGCCTGTTTCCTACTTTTACCTCCCTTTCCCTTTCCTACCCTCTCCTTCTTCAACCTTATCCAATATTCCACCTTCTCCTTATCCAACCATCTGCTACTGTCTCCTAATCTCTCATTCTTCTTCCAACTTCACCGTCTCCTACCGTCCCTCTGTCAACTTTCATCATTTATCTTCTCTCTCTCCTTCCTTCCTTTTCTACAACCTTCTCCCTATCCTTCCTTCTCCTTCTCCAACCTTTTCTTTTTCCAACCTTATTTTTTTTCAACCTTATTTTTTTTCAACCTTCTCCTCCCCCAGCCTTATCATTTTCCAAACTGCTCCCACTTTCTTCTAATCTCTCATTCTTTCTCCGCATTCTTCTTTTTTTACCTTTTCTCTCTCCTACACCTAGCTTTTCTCTCTCAAACTTTCTTCTTCACCTTCTCCATACCATCTTTATTTCATTCCAACTCTCATATCTTCTTCTTTATCCTCTCCTTTATCTTTATTTGAAACCATCTCTCCTTTTCTTCATCCTCTCCTACCTTCTTATTTTAGACCGTCTCTATCCCTACCTTATCTGCTTCCTTCATGAACTCCTGAATCTCTGTTGTAGACAAGGTAGCTCCCATAATACTCGTCACCTGGAGAATACCAACAGCAAATAAATAGTTGATGCTTTAAAGGGATTGCCAGGTTTTTTTAATAATGCAAAACTCTCCAGTTTTTTAAATAAAGAATAACCGCTTTGAAAAAAATCCCCTCGTCGCTAAAAAAAACTCCCAGGCGCGGCGGTTTGGGTTAGAGACTTGATTTTCCCATTATTGCGAAAATGGGGGATTTTATGAAATCCCTTTTAGGATTTCCTTGTTTAAGGAGAAAAGCCCAATTGTCCATATTTTTGAAACTTTACCTTCCGTAGTTCCACCAGATCAATGAATCCATCTTTGTTTCTATCAAACATTCGAAAAGCTTCTCTCAAGTCCTAAAAAGATTTAAGATAAAAATTAGATAAAAAAAATTTAAAAAAATTATATGTAAACCATATAAGTTTATTGTCCTCTATCTCTCTGAGATCAACCCAATCTGGTCCTTCTTGGAGCTCTCTTACCTCCATCTGATCCCCCTTGGAGCAACCTTACCTCCATCTGTTCCTCCTTGGAGCTATTTTAACTTCATTTGATCCACTTTTGAGCTATCTAACCTCCATTCGGTCCTCCTGGGAGCTAGCTTACCTCCTTGGAGCTATCTTACCTCCATCTGGTCCTCCTTGGAGCTATCTTACCTCCATCTGGTTCTCCTCGGAGCTATCTTACCTCCATTTGATCCACCTTGGAGCCATCTAATGTCCCTCAGGTCCTCCTCGGGGCTATCTTACCTCCATCTGATCCTCCTCGGAGCTATCTTACCTCCATTTGGTCCACCTTGGAGCTATCTAATGTCACTCTGGTCCTCCTCGGTGCTATCTTACCTTCATCTGGTTCTCCTCGGAGGTATTCTTACCTCCATCTGTTTTTCCTCGGTGCTATCTTACCTCCATCTGGTCCTCCTCAGAGCTATCTTACCTCCATCTAGTCCTCCTCGGAGCTATCTTACCTCCATCTAGTCCTCCTCGAAACTATCTTACCTACATCTGTTCCTCCTCAGAGCTATCTTAATTCCATCTGCTCCCCTCGAAGCTATCTTACCTCCATCTGATCCTCGGAGCTATCTTACCTCCATCGGTTCCTCCTCAGAGCTATCTTACCTCCATCTGGTCCTCCTCGGAGCTATCTTACCTTACCTCCATCTGTTTTTCCTCGGTGCTATCTTACCTCCATCTGGTCCTCCTCAGAGCTATCTTACCTCCATCTAGTCCTCCTCGGAGCTATCTTACCTCCATCTAGTCCTCCTCGAAACTATCTTACCTACATCTGTTCCTCCTCAGAGCTATCTTAATTCCATCTGCTCCCCTCGAAGCTATCTTACCTCCATCTGATCCTCGGAGCTATCTTACCTCCATCGGTTCCTCCTCAGAGCTATCTTACCTCCATCTGGTCCTCCTCGGAGCTCTTCTTCTTCATCATTTGTAAGAACTCCTGGAAATCAATTGTTCCATCTCCGTTCAGATCCACCTCCATTACCAGCTCCAGAACCTGGCAGTAGGATCATTAGGATCAGTAGGATCAGTAGGTTCAGTAGTATCAGTAGGATCAGTAGTATCAGTAGGATCAATAGGATCAATAGGAACAGTAGGATCAGTAGGATATAACAACTAAGAAACTGATTAATTTCCTTAAACTGTAATATTTTATACTTATATCAGTGCAACTATGCAACATGATGTAGAACTATAATATTTTAAACTATGAATTCTGCTACAGTGGGACTCATAAAACTGTGGAATGAGAAGACGACAGTCAAACGGAAGTACAATAAATATTAAATACAGCATTGTGCAGTTTACCCAGCCATATTTCACTTAAGTTAATGTTCCAGCTTACCTTATAACAACATCAAATTCAAATCCTTAATCATGAAAATTCTGCCTGAACCTGATGATCGATTGGTAGAAGTAAGTTTTACAAATCATAAAATAATGCAAACTTCAGTTGTTGCAGATGTAAAAGAAAGTATGTATATTGCCCAAGGGACTAGAACTGCAACATCATTTTATCTAAATATCCTTGAAACTAGGCATTTTTTTCATTTACTTAAAAAATAGAAGCAAGAGCTTTAAGCATAAATACTAGGGGTGCATAAATCAGAAAATAATTACCCAGTCTGTATTTTGAAATTTTGTAAATTTTGAAATAATACCTCGTCCTCAGTCGGGTTTTGTCCCATGGATCTCATTACTCCTAGAAGTTCTTTGGTTGATATAGATCCACTTCCGTCCTAGGTAGATATAGTTTAGTATTGGTTGTTTCTTGGTAGATATAGACCCACTCCCGTCCTAGGTAGATATAGTTTAATATTGCTTGTTTCTTGGTTGATATAGATCTACTTCCGTCCTAGGTAGATATAGTTAATTATTGGTTGTTTCTTGGTAGATATAGACCCACTTCCGTCCTAGGTAGATATAGTTTAGTATTAGTTGTTTCTTGGTAGATATAGACCCACTCCCGTCCTAGGTAGATATAGTTTATTATTTATTGTTTCTTGGTAGATATAGACCCACTCCCGTCCTAGGTAGATATAGTTTATTATTTATTGTTTCTTTGTAGATATAGACCCACTCCCGTCCTAGGTAGATATAGTTTATTATTTATTGTTTCTTTGTAGATATAGACCCACTCCCGTCCTAGGTAGATATAGTTTATTATTTATTGTTTCTTTGTAGATATAGACCCACTCCCGTCCTAGGTAGATATAGTTTATTATTTATTGTTTCTTTGTAGATATAGACCCACTCCCGTCCTAGGTAGATATAGTTTATTATTTATTGTTTCTTTGTAGATATAGACCCACTCCCGTCCTAGGTAGATATAGTTTATTATTTATTGTTTCTTTGTAGATATAGACCCACTCCCGTCCTAGGTAGATATAGTTTATTATTTATTGTTTCTTTGTAGATATAGACCCACTCCCGTCCTAGGTAGATATAGTTTATTATTTATTGTTTCTTTGTAGATATAGACCCACTCCCGTCCTAGGTAGATATAGTTTATTATTTATTGTTTCTTTGTAGATATAGACCCACTCCCGTCCTAGGTAGATATAGTTTATTATTTATTGTTTCTTTGTAGATATAGACCCACTCCCGTCCTAGGTAGATATAGTTTATTATTTATTGTTTCTTGATAGATATAGATAGATCCCAAGGTAGATAAAGTTTACTACTGATATTTACTTGGTAGATATAGATAGATCCCTAGGTAGATAAAGTTTACTACTGATATTTACTTGGTAGATATAGATAGATCCCGAGGTAGATAAAGTTTACTCCTAATAGTTCCTTGATAGATATAGCTAGATCCCTAGGTAGATAAAGTTTACTCCTGATAGTTCCTTGGTAGATATTGTTAGATAAAGTTTACTACTAAAAGTTCCTTGGTAGATATTGTTAGATAAAGTTTACTACTAAAAGTTCCTTGGTAGATATAGATAGATAAACTTTACTACTGATAGTTCCTTGGTAGATATAGTTAGGTCACTAAATAGCTATAAATTATTATTTGATAGTTCCTGCTTTTTCTTAAATCTCTAGTTTGAGCAAAAAAGTGAAACTTTGTTTTGCTGATGTTGCTAAAAAACTTTGCAGATTAGGTTGCACATTTTTCTACATAATCCTTAAAAATAACGAAACTTTTAATCTAAAAAAAAACATGTTGTCTCTCTGTTAAAAACACTTGTGTCCGGACAATAAAGCGGCTGATATACAACTTTAAAATATTATTTAACCTAAACTGCAAATGTGACCAGCTCGTTTTTTTAAATGGGCGAAGTACACAAAAAATCCAATATTGTAAATTAAAATGCAATCGCAACATGTTACATGATATCCTGTTAAACAAAAAGCAACAGAATGTTCCTTGTCGTTTTCAGGAAATCACAGCTGCTTAAATTGATTATTTAAAGCAAGGGGAGATGCCAATTGTATCAAAAGAAAAGGTTTATTCTTTTTTTCAAAAAGCGTTTTGTGGAGTTGTATACTCCTCTTTCTATTCTATTTCATGATTTAGTACATTTGCAGTATTTTAAATGTTTACACGTATTTTTGTTTTTTTGTTATTATGATTTACTATTGTAGTGCTGGTTATAATCCAACAGTGATAATGCAGAGGTTTTTATCTCAGAATTACAATATAAATTTTCGTCTTCGTCATTTATGATATTTCTGCAATATCTTTATTGTGAGGTGCGGGGTTTGAACCCGTGTGTACACCAATCCACTTTCTGGTCGATGGAAAGAAAGCTTAACTTTAGTGATCCAATGGGAACTAAACTTGCACACATACCACCCCACCCCAAGGATATTTAGATAATCTTTTCAATTTAAAAACTTAGAAATAGACTGAATAGTTATCTGATTAATTAGGACCAGCACTAGAGACAAATATTTAAAAAATGATAAACTGAATTCTATTTTTAGTTTTACTAATTAGAAATTATCTGTTTTGGATTTCAGGGATTAGTCAAATACCTAGATATAGATATTTTTAGCAAAAGTCAAATAACTAGATAGATACAGATACAGGGGCGTATACGCGTATACAGGTACTTTGTCAGCAGGGGGGGGAATACCCGGGTGCTGGTTGATCTTTAAATCAGGCTCAAAGTAGCATGCTTGCACAAATCTAGCTTTGCTAACAAAATCAACAGATAACCAATTAACGGTTAAAGATTTGTTGCAAATTTGACAATACAACTTTTGCCAAAACGAATACTTCAGATATCTTGACGCGAAATAGTTTTGCAAATTAGGAAATCTGTTTCAAGAACTTTCTTTTTATTGCAGATCTAACAAAACACACAAGTTTTCTTTTTCAAATATAAATACAAGTTACTTATCAAAATACAAGGTTTTCCTTTACCTTGTCAAACTCATCAAACGCTTCTTTAAACTCAGCATTCATTAACTCGTCCATAGCTCCGTCTGATCTCCTGGTAATCTTATATTTAAAGATAAAAAAGCAGGAGAGGGGGGGGAGTGAGGATCTAGATATTTTTGCGTAAGACATCGGTGCAGTTTTGCCTTGCTGCAAACATTAGAACCAAGTTAAGGTGCCCCCATTACTATTTCTACAGTACACACAATTCAACAAACAAACACATATTGGTAATTTATTTTCTGTCAGGCTGAAATAAATGGAGGGGGGGGGACATCTCCCAACTCCATCTCTAATGATTGTCTCCATTCGCTAACGGAATAAATAGATAGTGTAGAGCTAATCATCAGAGATTTCCCTTCCAATTTTTCCTATTCAATTTTCTTTCTTCTCTTTCTTTCTTGTTTCTACGTTTTGATGCCCCTCCAAATAGTTCTTGTGACATCGAGTTGTGGAGCAGGTAAGAGAGATAAGGAGGTTTGATCTTATCCCCAGCATGAAGCATTTGATCAGAAGAGTGAAATGGAAATATATTCACCCAAGGCGAATGTAGTGTGTATTTGATCAACTTTAGTTGGTCCAACACTAATTTTTTGCATCGTTATAATGTAAATATATAGTGTGAGTGCAACTATGCTTTGTTATTCCACTCAATCTTGGCTTTTTACTGCTGAATTCTTTTCTTGTCTATTAGATAGTAGATAATTTGTATAGGTAGATAGTAGAAGATGGATAGGTAAATAAGCTGGATAGGTAGATAGTAGAAGTTGGATGGTAGATAGTAGATAAGTTGGATAGGTAGATAGTAGAAGATGGATAGGAAGATAAGCTGGATAGGTAGATAGTAGAAGTTGAATAGGTAGATAGTAGATAAGTTGGAAAGATGGATAGTTTCCCATTTCATCTTATTTTGACAGCATGAAGAGTAACGGGCAGGTGTAGACAGTATACACAAATATAAATATCATAATTCAAAGTTTTTCTTCAGAAAGCTTGAAGGGTTCAGGTTTACCTGATCCATCTTTAAACAAGTATTTGTACCTTTAACTAGATTTTGATTTTAATTCATTTAAAAGTTACGGCCTTTAAACCTGCAGCTTCTGAAACAGAGAAATTCTCAGCCATTTTCAAACTTCAAGGCCTTCGAGTCATTTAGAGAAAGGACAGGGCTCCGTGCTCACTGTGTCAATTTTTTTTTAAAAAAAAGTTCCCCCCTTCTCCAGCTTCGTTTCTTAAGACAAAGTTTTAAAGAAATGGTTTCGTAAAACTGAAGATACAGTCTCTAAAAATAATGTCAACCCTTCAAAAATGAAAAAGTAAAGTTTAAATATTAGATAAAAGTTGACTAGAATGTAATTAGATATCTCCACAATTAACACTTCATATTTTGTTTTTCTTCTTGTAAACTTTATTGAGGTTAAAGAATAAGGGATAACGAAATAAATCATATATAAGCACAGAGAAGTATAGCTGAGTACAAAGAAAGATATTTGAGTACGGAGAAGTATATGTGAGTACGGAGAAGTATAGGTAAGAACGGAGAAGTATTGGTGAGTACGGAGAAGTACATATATGCGACGGATCAGAAAGGCAAGGAATAGACGACTCTTTAAAAATTGTACAACCAATTTTTTTATGTTGGATTAAAATGTAAATCTTCAAACTTTGACGTAAAAATACAAATATCGTTTATAAAAACCAGCCTTTTTTGTTTCTTATATATTTTTTCTCAATATCGATGACTTCTTGATGGATATCAGTAGCTGTATATTGACTAGATATAGTTAAAACCAGTTGGATATCGGTATCTGGATATAGTTGACCACTTTTATATTAGAGATTAATCGATTGAAATCCATTTCTTTTATCAATCTTGAGAAAACCTTCATAACCAGTATTTTGAATCCCTTCACAAAACTATTAATTCCATATGTTCTCGTCGCAAAACATCTTTTATCTGAAATAGTGATGTATTTTAAATACACGGTAATTTTAGAAATGTTCCTTGGAAATAACATTTCTATTAATGTTTCTTAATTTTTAATCCTGAGGATTTACAATTTTTCGTCCGCGCTGCGCACACTAATCTCCCCAGATGATTTATTTGGACTCCCGTCCCGTTTTGCCTTATATATGTACACTAGGTTTGGAACCCAGCGTTGCCCAGGTTACTCTTAGTTACTCTGACCGTTTACTCGCACTTGGTCGATTTAACCGGGAAACTAAATTTTGAAATAAAACCCTCTCAATTTAGAATCTCAAAATCAAGCTACCGTGGCTCTCCCGAGTTCCTAATCAAAATTTGAGGCAAATCGATCCAGCGTTGCCCAGGTTACTCTTAGTTACTCTGACCGTTTACTCGCACTTGGTCGATTTTACCGGGAAACTAAATTTTGAAATAAAACCCTCTCAATTTAGAATCTCAAAATCAAGCTACCGTGGCTCTCCCGAGTTCCTAATCAAAATTTGAGGCAAATCGATCCAGCGGTTCCTGAGTTATGGTCGGACAAACCAACAGACAAACAGAGATTACAACTTTATGTAAATAGATTCAGTAGCTGCTTACAAGTCAGTCTGATAAAATATTTATAAATAAAAATATTAGCTAAAAGATATGTGTATCATATTTTCTTACAGTTTGTTATTGATACAAAATATTTTTTATGTAAGAAATGTGAGAACGAACCCTTTAATAGTTTATCTTTACAAACAAGACCCTTAAATTCGCTTAAAGCATAAATAAAACATTATGTAAAAAAAGTTTAATATACTTGCAGTTAATCACGAAAATTTCGTAGAATTTGTTTAAATATATATTTGCATACATTTTTAATGATCCTGGTTGCAAAATCAAACAAGAGCTTTCCCATTTATCTGTTTAATGCATTGTTAAAAAAACTATTTTGTGCATGTTTGCTTTATACACAACAAATGATCTTTTACTTTGAAATTTTTTTTGGTAATTGTGACCCTCAATTTTAATAGGGGGCATGCCCGATTCTCAATGGTACCTTTAAATATTTATCTGATTAATGATGTTAAAAATAAAGTCGTTTTTTTAACTTAAAAAATGTTTAATTTTTCATCTGTTTAAGTAACTGTTATTCTTTATAGAGAAACTAATTTTTAAAAAAAACATTTTTAAAAATTACGTCTGCTGCCTCATTAAATGTGGAAGTTGGATATAAATGTATTTCTTTCTGAGTCCATACATATTTTTCATATTTTTATTTTTTTTATAATATTCAGATGTAAATATTTTGACCTTTCTTTATTTCTTGTTCTTCATTTTCTTCTAGTTCGTACATCTTTCAATCATATTTTGGCTAATTTAAAAATAAAAAGTTTTAGACATCGGTGCAGTTTTGCCTTGCTGCAAACATTAGAACCAAGTTAAGGTGCCCCCATTACTATTTCTACAGTACACACAATTCAACTTGTTGATTCAGCTCCAAACAAACACAAGTTGGTAATTTATTTTCTGTCAGGCTGAAATAAATGGAGGGGGAATGTAATTAGATATCTCCACAATTAACACTTCATATTTTGTTTTTCTTCTTGTAAACTTTATTGAGGTTAAAGAATAAGGGATAACGAAATAAATGTACACAAAAAAATCTGAATATTTGACAAATATTGGATCCGCTCTAAAAACACTAAAACATAATACTGTAAAGGATGAAATCCTCGAAAGAGTATTATGAAATCCGCAAATGAGTTGTGTCGGATCCTGGAACCGGAGAAGACCTTCTCAACTTCCTCTCCTTTTATACACTCTTTATTTAATATGTATTTATATCCAGAAGCAATAAATGTACTTCTAAAGTGGTGACCCCAGACAACAAACAAACCATAGCCGAAAGCACAGCCTCCTGGTCGGAAACAGCGCAAGAATTGAAGGAGGATGACAATCTCAAGCTTAAACTTCTTATCCACAAGTTCACTATTTCTTCAACCTATTGGTATTATTAAAAAAAAAATTAAATCATATGGAAGTCTTTATTGCAAAGGTCGGAGGAAGGAACATTAAGAACAAAAAAGCTCAAAAACTTAATGTCCATTTATCTACATGATGATGAACCAGGGATGAACATTGTGCTGTGTCCATTTATCTACATGATGATGAACCAGGAATGAACATTGTGCTGTGTCCATCTTTATAAAATCGAAGAATGCATTTGTTACTCTATATGAAACTAAATATATGAATTTAATTTGGGCTCATGTACTTTAGTGTAGATCCATCAGTGGGACTGCTAATACCGTGGAATGTAAAGACGACTATTTGACTTAAGTCAAAGATTTCAATTAGTGTAATGCACATTTAATAGCAGCAATGGTGCAGTATACACAGATCTAATTCACTTAATAAGTTTATTTTGTTGGAAAAGTTCTTTGCTTTAAAATTAACGTAACATCAAATACATATTATAAGACTAAACCTACTCAACTTCAAAACCAAGCTATGAACATTCTCATGGTTCTACCGAGTTTACAAATCAAATCTGTGAATGGGTTCATGAACTATAATCGAATATACAAAGAGCAATTAATATGCCCTTTTTAATGGATAATCTTTTTTACTCCTTGCTTAAGTAACGTTGCTAAGTAAGGCTAAGTTTGGTTAAAAACCATTGAACGAAGGATTTGTCTAGCTCTATTTCTTCTGATAATAGAAGAGGCAGGTTTTCTGCAACTATTATGACGAAGGAATGGATTATACTAAACACAGACTTTAAACCAAGGGAGGCTCCGTTCTGGGGAAAGCCGACAAAACACCATGGTGATGCAAAAAAAATTAAAAAGGTAAGGAAAGGAAAAACGAACAGATAAATCCTCTAGAATGGAAAATTAATGAAGAAAGAGATTTATATGCAGGGAAAATGAAGTAAATAGAAAAGGGAAAAGGGAAAATGAAAATGTGAAAAGAACGAGGCGAATGAACTGAACTGGAAAAGGAATTAATAAACCTACGGAAAGGAACGGAAAATGAAAACTACGGACAGAAATAAGGATTAATGGAAATGGTGGAAAGGTGGAAAAGTAAGGAATAAAAGTTTTAAAATGAGACAGAGAGGAACCATGGAAAAAACTGAAATTAACGAAAGCGAAATAAATGGGCGGAAAGGAAGGAGAAAAACAACGAGGACAGGATGTAAAGAACGATGACCAGAAAGGAAAAGGGCGGGAAAAAAACAAGTAAAAAGAACGAGAAAAATAACAAGGAAAATACAGGAATGAACGAGGAAAATGATTGAAAAGAACGAGGAAAATGATGGGAAATAAAATGAAAAAGGACGGAAAAGAACAAGAAAACGAACAGAAAATAACAAGGAAAATGTAAAGTAAGTAAAAAGTAAAAAATTTTATATTTATGAAATATAACAAAAACATACAAAATAAAGTGTTTCAGGAGAAAATATTTAAAAACCTCTAAAAGTAGAGGTTGTGGGAATATTTCCCCCAATTCTAAAAAAATATAAAAATATAGATAAAAGGAAAAGGAAAGGAAAGGATAAGGAAAGTTACATATTTAATATAAATAAGTGGTGGATTGTTAGTAAATTGTAAATAGTGGAAAAGAACAAGGAAAAGGACTGAAAAGAACGAGAAAAAAGAACTGAAAAGAACAAGGAAAAGGACTAAAAAGAACAAGAAAAATGATGGAAAAGAACAAGGAAAAGTACTGAACGAAGGACTGAAAAGAACGAGGAAAAAGACTAAAGAAAACAAGGAAAAAAACTGAAAAGATCGAGGAAAAGAACTGAACTGGAAAGAACAAGGAAAAGAACTGGAAAGAACAAGGAAAAGAACTGGAAAGAACGATGAAAAGAACTGGAAAGAAAAAGGAAAAGAACTGGAAAGAAAAAGGAAAAGAACTGAAAAGAACAAGGAAAAGAATTGGAAAGAACAAGGAAAAGAACTAAAAAGAACAAGGAAAAGGAAAAGAACTGGAAAGAACAAGGAAAAGAACTGGAAAGAACGATGAAAATAAGAAAACTGGGAAAGAAGTACAATATTAAGTTTAAGGGATTAGAAGCTAAAGTTCAACATAACAAACATTTACATTTAAAGTAGAAACATTATGTTAATTTTCCTGTTAAATCTCTAGTTAAATACAGAACTTACCCAAATTAGATATTTGATACAACACATGTGAACACTCAGCTGTTAAAAAGTATAGTATAAAAAATTTAGGTATTTGCTTTCGAATAGGAGAGTAAAAGAAAAAGCTTGTAAAAAAGACTACACTGTCCTGGACATTCCACGGACTGTAACTGTACACTGTATGTATGAGCTGTAAACTGTGCGCTGTACACTAAATGCTGTACAGCACACGCTGTAAACTGTACTGTGTGCCTTGTACAGTTTGCGCTGTGCCCGAATATAATAAAAGTTCAACAGTGTACTGCGAATGAATCTGAACTGGTTAAAAAACTAGCTAAACATGGACAAGATAATACGAAGCAAAATAAACCGTTCGTTCAGGTTTCTATTTTCTGCAAAGTGTAAAAAAGCTAATTTTTTGAGCCACCATTTTGAAATGTAAAACATTTCAAAGACTTCTGTCTTTAAAAAAATTAAATAAATAACAAAATTCACTTAAATCACTTTAAGGAAAAAATGTAAGATCTTCTATACAATCTTTACACTGCACAGACACTGTTCTTTATGACCGGCCCCCTAGCCTGTTTCTGAATACTGGTGTGTCAACCGCACTTGCGGACCCCCCCCCATATTCTGCCTCGGATCTTTCCTTTATCCTTGTCTACAGTCCTCCTAGTGTTTTTTTTAAATTAAAGTCTGCAACAATTATATCTTTCTTTGTCCAGGCGTGGGCTCGTTCACTGAAAATGGTTACAAATTTTTTTAATCAACTCTTTTCTCAAACGTTGTTTTTGATAAACAGAGTTACTCACTAAGGATGAGACTGTAATGACGACCTAAAGATCTTTGAATATGAGAATCCGAAGGTTAAATGGTTTGTGTTTTGAACAAACAGGGTGTCCCACGAAACATGTCAGTAGACAGGCGAATTGAAGGTCGTATTTGACCTCTGAAAAAATCTGTAGCATTTTTCGTTAACCTCGTTAAAAATCTCAAAATACCCCTATACTTTCAAAACGTTGTCTGCCTCATTAGTGCGTTCAATATTACCGGAGATATGAAAAATTTCGTTCAGATTTCGGACAATTTCGGTTTTATTTGATAAAATTGAAATCTGAACGAAATTATAAATATCTTCGGTATTATTGAAAAAGCCGACCATATTTTGGAAATGTGTGGACTAGGAGAATTTTAAAAGTAATCATTTATTAATAAACAAACTTGTTTGACTAAGAAAGAAACAATTGATTTCAGCTTTATTGAAGTGAGATTTTAAGAAAAAGTATTTAATGTTCTCGTACAGTCGCCTACAAAGTCTTATACTATGTGTGGTCGTATACCCAGAACTATAACATAGTAAGTATTAAGCATAGTAGCGGCCGCGGGATAGATAAGATTAAAAAGACGACCTGAAGCTCAAACATTATGACGATCCCAAGATTGAATTATGTCTTCTGCCTTGAATAAAATCTTTTGATTGTTTATTTCATGATTTGACAAAGATTTGGCAATAGAATAAAACGCTTACATTTGCAGAGAATCGCGAATAAAAGTAAATAGACCGCATAAATTCCGTAGAGACAAGTCTCATCCCTATAATCTTATATATATATGTATATATATATTTTAATATATATATGAGACGTGAATTTTGTGCATAGTATAATTCTTTTTTAATAAAATGTGAAGTTTAAAAACTGAAATATATATATACATATAAATATGTATATATACTCTCTTTTAAAAACCTATTTGTTAGACAACTTAAAAATGTAAGTAATAACATTTCCTAAAAAACGTGCACAATATTTGAAAAACAAATTTACACAACAAATACCCAAGTAGCCAAGAGTGATCAAAAACACTATTCTCAGATAAAGACGACAATCCGATATGTCTCTACTTCCCAGGATCACAGAGTACCTAGAGTACAAGTATGAATAATTCTACCTGTCCTTCATTCAGCTTCAGTTTACAACTCGACCCCTTTAATGCAACAGATATTCATGTACAGTTTATTATTATTGTTAGTGTTAGTGTTTATTACGGAAAAGAAGTGGTGGAGAATAAAGGTGATTAATATCAACTAATCGATATATCGATATTATTTTCTATTTTTTAGTTTTTGTCTTCCAGTTTTTTAAACGTTATACAAAAGTCGTTGTTTTGATATTAAATAGTGTTTCTTTTACTAAATTCTGAATTTGATTGGGGTCTTAAACTTTACTGGATTTCATTATCTTTTAATATTATTAAATTATCTGTATAATATAACAAACCATTTGTATATATGTTCCCTCTGGGCCCTGGCCGGCCAAACGGCTAAACCGAATGGGCTAAAAAAATTTGAGGGAACCTAGGGGTATACCAGTGGTAACATAACATACATAACGAAAATTTTGTTCAAAATTTTTTTATAAGATTTTGTAAAATTCCACGGGCAACGCCGGGCACTTTATCTAATTACATATATAGCAAATGTCTAAGAACTTAGTGTTGCTCTTAAAAGGCTGATAAAGCAAATACAAAATATCAAATATTTTGGCGTCAAATACCTCCTTTATATATAAAAATTATAAATAAAGAATAGCCAGTGCAATGGTTTGGCCGTGTATAGCTAACGAACAAAACTTTCTAAATGTTTGGGCGAAAAACCAGTTCTATTTTGAACAAGTTTAGTTGATCCTTCGTAGTTCTATAGCGACTAGGTTTTTAAGTAAGATAGAGGATTACACAATGAGAATGAGACTTCAAAGACGACTGTACGAATCTTATATCTCATGTTATGCCTAGATCCTTACAGCTATAAACTAGTACATTTCTTTGAACGATTTTCAAATATGTTTCATTAAACCTTCAGTTAGACATTTTCTCAGGTCGTCGTTGAAGTATCATCCTTTGAACGTAATCCTTTACATACGTCCTAAAATATTCTGTCGCTCAGAATAAATAATATATACGCGAATAAGACCATTTATTGAATAATTTTAGACTTTTTAATTTATTTAAACAACACTGTAATTGTGCAATTTGAAGTTCCAATAAAGATTCCCGGCCATAAACGATTCACTAAAGTACTGTTACTTGACAAGCAATTTGTCGCAATTTTTCCTTTGAAAACTAGCAGTTGGGGTTTTTCTATAAAACAGCTTGAGTATTTCTATTACACTGGCGTGATGAATATGGCCCTTGTCTGTAGGACGAACGTTTTGATATTTTGTGAATTGTTAAAGGACCTTCCAAGTCATATTAGCAGTCCTAATCATGTTGAAATTGACAAGGTATTGTGCGTGTTAATGTTCTAAGCAATATTTTATGTATTTTTGTTTTATCGAATTACTCATCTTTACTTAAACAGCATTCTGTACTTTGTAGGTTATTTCACTTTATGAGATTGTATAGAGCAAGGAAAGATAGAGTTTTTTTAAGAATTCAGTTTAAAATTCATATTCATATGTGTATATGCATATATTTGATTTAGCGTATACAAATTAATGGGATCTACAAATATAGTAAAACTAGTATCTAATGATTTAATATGGGTTGACCGATGGATCACTGGAAAATGTAAACAATAACAATAATATTGCGTACTGCATAAATAAATGGGAAGCTGTCTGAAGTGAACCGCCACAAACATTTTAAAGTCAACTTGAATTTGAAAATATTTCTAGATAAAATGTCCTTCTATTGGTTCTCTCAGGTTGGACGAGAGCTTGACACTCCTTATATACTCCAGGATTAAATACAGCTCGTTAAACAATAAGAAACCCTGAGAAAACCATGGCTGGGGAGTTTATTAGAGAAGATTCATCGAACGTAATTTCTTTGAGTACTGGACTTAATAGGGATGAATTCCGACTCCGGGAGAACAGATCTAATGCAGTTCCTAAAGAACCTTCAAGAAGAGTTCTGGTGAGATATTAATTTACCTTCAATTCTTATGAATTTGTTAGTTCTGGTTCGTTAAAATCCTAGAGTTAGAGTGTTTTTCAAGCAAGTGCCAAGCTGTATAGGCTTGGTTAAAAGACCGGTCTTCAGGTTATGGGCCATAAAACTGGTTTTTATAATAATAGGCTTACAGGGCGCTTCGCGCCCATCTCATTTATTTTACGGGCAACGCCGTGCACTCTATCTAGTAAAATTTATTCCTAGTCCTGATTTCATCATAGTTTTTTTTATTACGAGGTCTTATGATTGCAAAAAAAAGAAAACATGGGTGTAGTTATTATTTAGTTATCTAAAACCTGCATAGTGCAGTGCATGCCCTAGAGAATAATACAAAAATAAATCCAGCAATTTGCTTAAAATATCG
This sequence comes from Eurytemora carolleeae, assembly GCF_000591075.1. Classification (NCBI taxonomy): domain Eukaryota; kingdom Metazoa; phylum Arthropoda; class Copepoda; order Calanoida; family Temoridae; genus Eurytemora; species Eurytemora carolleeae. Next base: position 266,449 of record NW_019396147.1, read on the forward strand.
TTTTAAATTAAAATGTTTTTTAAATTACCCTGTATGAAAAGGCGTTGGTGAGGTGTGACACAATATATTTTTTATTGTTTTTACTTTATATCTTGACAAAAGTTGTAAAAAGTCCAATGTCTTCCTGGCTTTTGCAATGTTTTGGTGTTTGATAAAAAAAATCCATCAAGTTCGGATACAAAGCTTAAATACTTTTAGGCCTATTTACATCTAATCTAAAAACTGTTGGAAGCTTTAATGGGGTTTGATATCTTTAAAAAAAATCATTTTTGTTGAATTATGTATTGGACAAACCTCAATTAAATTAATTATATTTTTATTTCAATTCATATATTTTGATCTAACCATATTTTTAAACTGATTTAACCTTCTAAACACCCTAAAAACTATAGGATTTTACTTGAATGTAGTTATTATAATTTATAACCAATACATGACGTAAATCTAACCATGGTTGGTATTGACATTATATCTACCTGATATCAGGGGACTCCCCTGCTCCTCTTACGTAAATCAAAAACAGGACCCGTAGTTCATTTCTGCACTCTTCAGTCTATTAGATAAACCACAGTTTGTTCTAAACCTTTATAGATTTAGTATCTCGTGATACAACAGGAAACATGAACCTTGGTATATAGTATCCTGGAGTATATCTATACTGTATAGAGAATACATGAACCCTGGTATATAGTATCCTGGAGTATATCTATACTGTATAGAGGATACATGAACCCTGGTATATAGTATCCTGGAGTATACCTATACTGTATAGAGGATACATGAACCCTGGTATATAGTATCCTGGAGTATACCTATACTGTATAGAGAATACATGAACCCTGGTATATAGTATCCTGAAGTATATCTACACTGTAGAAGAGAATACACGAACCCTGGTCGGTCTGGGGATCCCACATTGGGGGTCTTTCACAATCTTTTTCATTTATTTATTTATATAGTATCATACAGTATATCTATACTGTATAGAGAATACACGAACCCTGGTATATAGTATCCTTGAGTATATCTATACTTTATAGAGGATACATGAACCCTGGTATATAGTATCCTGGAGTATATCTATACTGTATAGAGGATACACGGACCCTGGTATATAGTATCCTGCAGTATATTTATACTTTATAGAGGATACTAAACCCTTGTTTATAGTATCCTGGAGTATACCTATACTGTATAGAGAATTCATGAACCCTGGTATATAGTATCCTGGAGTATATCTATACTGTATAGAGAATACAGGAACCCTGGTATATAGTATCATCCAGTATATCTATACAGTATAGAGAATACATCAACCCTGGTATATAGTATCCTGGAGTATACCTATACTGTATAGAGAATACATGAACCCTGGTATATAGTATCCTGCAGTATATCTATACTTTATAGAGGATACATGAACCCTTGTTTATAAAATCCTGGAGTATACCTATACTGTATAGAGAATACATGAACCCTGGTATATAGTATCCTGGATTATACCTATACTGTATAGAGAATACATGAACCCCGGATATTAAGTATCCTGGATTATACCTATACTGTATAGAAAATACATGAACCCCGGATATTAAGTATCCTGGAGTATATCTATACTGTATAGAGAATACATCAACCCTGGTATATAGTATCCTGGAGTATATCTATACTGTATAGAGAATACATGAACCATGACAAATAACGTAAATGTATTCAGTGTAGGGTACGTGAGCTTGTTAACGTAGTTCTGATTTTATTCATGATTCTAATTGTTTAGAAATATAATTTTACCAGTTTTGAATGAAAACATGAATCAAACTTTGCAAAATAATCTGAATGAAAAAAAGATACATCCTGAACTCAATTTCTGTTTTATATTGAAAACTGCATTAAATAAACTTAAATCTTCAAACATTAAGTAAATTAGTTAAGAGGGTTCCCGAGCTAGTCTAATATATCAGGCAAGGGAGGGCTATGGGTATTTAGGAAAAGTTTAAGAAAATTGCAACAGCCTCAGATCAAAAAATAGCCTTAACTGAGTAAATAGCCTAAACTGAGTAAATAGCCTAAATTGAGTAAATAGCCTAAACTGAGTAAATAGCCTTAACTGAGTAAATAGCCTAAACTGAGTAAATAGCCTAAACTGAGTAAATAGCCTAAACTGATTGAATAGCCTAAACTGAGTAAACAGCCTAAACTAAGTAAATAGCCTAAACTGAGTAAATAGCCTGAACTAAGTAAATAGCCTAAACTGAGTAAATAGCCTAAACTGAGTAAATAGCCTAAACTAAGTAAATAGCCTAAACTGAGTAAATAGCCTAAACTGATTGAATAGCCTAAACTGAGTAAATAGCCTAAACTGAGTTAATAGCCCAAATTAAGTTAAAAGCCTAAACTGAGTAAATAGCCTAAACTGAGTAAATTGCCTAAACTAAGAATATAGCCAAAACTAAGTTAAAAGCCTAAACTGAGTAAAAAGCCTAAACTGAGTAAATAGCCTAAACTGAGTAAAAAGCCTAAATTAAGTAAATAGCCTTAACTGATTTAATAGCCTAAACTGAGTACATAGCCTAAACTGAGTAAATAGCTTAAACTGATTAAATAGCCTAAACTGAGTAAATAGCCTAAACTGAGTAAATAGCCTAAATTAATTTAAAAGCCTAAACTGAGTAAATAGCCTAAGCTGAGTAAATAGCCTAAACTGAGTAAATAGCCTAAACTAAGTAAACAGCCTAAACTGAGTAAATAGCCTAAACTAAGTAAATAGCCTAAATTGAGAAAATATCCTCAACTGAGTAAATAGCCTCAACTGAGTAAATAGCCTCAACTGTGTAAATAGTCTCAACTGAGTAAATAGCCTAAGCTGAGTATAGCCTAAATTAAGTTAAAAGCCTAAACTGAGTATATAGCCGAAACTGAGTAAATAAATAGCCTAAATTAAGTTAAAAGCCTAAACTAAGTAAATAGCCTAAATTAAGTTAAAAGCCTAAACTGAGTAAATAGCCTAAACTGAATTGAATAATGAAGCGAGTTTATACACAAACTATATTTTACATTAAAAATAACAAACAATACGAATTGATTCTATTTGACTGCATTTGTTTAAGGTTAAGGTTTCCTTACATGAATATCTATATTTATTTCAGTTGGATAGAAAGAACAGAACCAGATCTATACAAGATCTGGATCCTCAAACTCTTCGAGATACGATCATAACAGCATCGGATAGATCTGTTAGGTAAACTTATGTATTCATCCTTTTTCTCCTCAAGGGACTGGTGTAAGTCTAAGCGACTTTCCATTTGAAAGGTCCGTATTCGATTCACAACTTAAGACACTTTTTATAGAAAACATGGATATCTTATACAATTTTGATCTGACAAAGGTTTAAAGGATACCGTCGTGAATCGGACATGACCCCGGTACAAATTAAAGGTCACTTGAAATTACGCCTGCAGTGTCACTTTGAAATGAAACATATTCTATTAGTTTTGTATTCTAGTTTCAATGGAACAAGTGCTATAATAGATACCCTGATATCCAGTCACAACCTGCTCTCTAGAACCTCGGAGCCAAGGATGTTAGAAGCGGTCAACCGAGAGGATTATGTCCTGCTCAGGTAAACGGTTAAACCTTTTACCTAGTCAATATATCCTTGATTTGAGCTGGGAACTTTAGAATTGGATAATCTTAATCACAATCGATTAATTTGAATATTCAATGTGGACACTTTAATTTCCTGCTTAATCAATTGTTTTTTTCTCTTTTGTATCCATACCAGATTCCGACCAATGAGAGTTATCTCATTAAATAGCGCGTAAAATTTCAAATTTTCACGGATTCTGATTGACCGTTTCGGATTTGGCATACGCCGCTCTATTGGTTAATTTTTAAACACTTTTGAGGATACAAACTAAAGATTAAATTAATCTTGAGATTAAGAAGAAGAGATCAAGCATTAATCTCAATATCCACAATTCTCAAGTTTTTAGTTCTGTTTATACTTCTTATACCTTTGATACTGCATGGACGCTCAGGGATAGTTACTTGAACCACTTCAAATGTTTGCTTTATTATTACTTAATTATCCGGGGCTTAGGACTGCCTTGACTGCCTTGATCCGGATTCTGTGGAAAATAACAAAACACAATTCTAAGTTTTGACATATCGGTAAAACTTCTCCGATCTCTGATTGTTCATTAAAATGTCAGTATAAAAATTATAAAAAAAAACTTAGTTGAGATTGAGCCGGATTCTCATTAAAATATGAATGGATTTTAAATATTTCTATTTCTACAATTTCTACAAGTCTGATATCTACGGATTAAGAATTGATTACGATTATTATTATTTTTATTAAAAGACCGTTTAAGACTTTGCAGAGAGGAGGTTTCAGTCCGAGCTTTTTATTTCTTGCCAAACGGTTAATAACATGTTTCCTTTCTTTTTGATTTACTGACTGGATAATCTTGTCAGCTCATAAAAACCTTTTCTTAAAATCAGGTTTAACTAAAAAAGAATGACATTGCGGATTAATATTTCTCCTCTCTCGTATAGGAAGGAGGGGATATTGGGCCGACACGAGCCCCGCAAAACGGTCTCCAAGCCTCCGGATTAGCAGATGAGTATTTAAAATGACCAGGAACTACCCCTAAACGTTAAAATAGATATTATAAGAGTAATAAATAACTTTTTTTAAAGAAAATGTTTAATCTTTAAATAGTTATGCCGTGTCTTCTTGAACATTCAGAAAACATGTCATAACTATTAGAATATTAAATATCATTTCTAAATTTTGTTATACGTTACTTCTATAATATTTATTCTGAAGGATAGGGGTAGCGCCAGGTCATTTTAAATACTAAATATGCGAGTACGGAGGCTTGCAGGGCTCAAAATGTCCCTGGACCCCCCTCCCTTATACTCATTGCCACATTGCCACATGAAATATTTTAGGAGATTGGTTGAGGAAAAGGGAGTTAGGTTGAGTGATATTCTTTTTAAAGCTGTTGAACTGAATAAACCCAACCTTCTCTCCAAGCTGCTGAAGGACGGATATAACGTGAATACAATAGAGGAGGAGAGTGGTTCAGCTCTGCTCCATGTTGCTGCAGCCAATGGTAACGTTTTTTATAGAAAATTTAAAAGAAAGAATTAGATAAATTTATTTTATAAATTCCCAGGGTCCAAGGAAGAGCTATAAAACCTTTAATTTCCTGTAAATCCTGCATCTATTATATTCAAGTTTCAGGGTCATTAACATTAAGCTATTTTAAATACAAAAACTATCTGAAACAAAATCCAGCAAGTTCAACTTTACTCAAACAAAAAACTAGATTTAATCGTGAATAAAAACAACTCCGAGATTTGCATTTATAACAATTTTTTTAACACAAACAAACAAAAATTTACAACAAATAAAATGAAATTGAATCATATTGACTTGTGTTAAGAAAGAACTTTGAGACGAATATTTTTAAACCAATTATGTTGTTTCTTATTGTTACAGCAGAAAAACCTAATGATGTTCCAGACTGTAAAATACAATGAATAAAATTATACGTATTTAAAAAAATATTATCAAAATAAAATTTTGGGATTTATATTGTTAACAACATTTAAATAGGTTACACATCTTTTTGACGGGTATGAAATGGTGTTAAGAATCGTGTTTTGTGTGGTGTAGATAGTATGCAGCATGCTGCATTCTGCATGCTGATGTGGTTTCATTTGCGGGTTTCCATTAATAACTATAACTTATTATTATAATTTGACACTGCACTATTTACATCCGAAGGCGGCGGTCTGGGATTCCATTTCGAGGTCCTTTCTAGAACTTCCATGTTTAAATTTTGGAATAGTTTTCTGATGTTACATTTGTTAAGGAAGTTTAGAGTGTGTCCGGATACTGGTTGAAAATGAAGCTGATGTAAATATCTTGGACGGAAAGGGCGAAATAACTCCGCTCCATTGTGCAACCAGGGCTGGTTCTAGGTCCCTGGAGACCCTGGAGTTCCTGGTCAACAATGACGGAGATCTTAACGTAGGATTGCAGAATGATGCCGGATCCGTCCTGCATTCAGCTGTCAGGTGGAGATATTTATTTATGAATAAATAGATTTATTATCAATATTTCTGAGTTTTAAACCTTGGCTTTTTAACGATGTTAAGTTCTTTAAAAAATGTGTTTTCCCATGCAGCAACTTTCCAAGAGTATTTTCCCAAGCAGCAACTTCCCAAGGGTATTTCGTAAGCAGCAACTTCCCAAGGGTATTTCCCAAGCAGCAACTTCCCAAGGGTATTTTCCCAATTGGCAATTTCCCATATGTTCAATTTCCCAAGCGGCAACTTCCCCAATGTATTTTCCCAAGTGGCAACACCCCAAATGTGTACTTTCCCAAGCGGCAACTTCCCAAATTTTCCCAAGTGGCAACTTCCCCAATGTGTACTTTCCCAAGCGGCAAATTCCCCAATATATTTTCCGAAGTGACAACTTCTTAATTATGTAATTTCTCGAGCGTCTACTTCCCAGGTCTGTCCTAGCAGCTGAGCTCGGCCCTTTAGCCTGTTCTAGCAGCAGCGCTCGGCCCCTAGCCTATGTTAGCCGCCGCGCTCGACCCACCCCCACGTTGCAGCCTGTGGCGCCTCAGAAAATCTAACCTAAACTTTGGGAAGTTGCCGCTTGGGAAATTGTTATTGGGAAGTTGACCTTCGGAAAAATACCTAATAACTTCCATTTTTATTATTATATCTCCCCATCAATTTGACAGAACACCTTCAAATGTTTAATTTAAAAATGGTTGTTTTAAAATCATTAAAGATGGTCAATTTTGGGTCGGCAAATCCTATCCTTAAAGTGTTCGTTTAAAAGTATTTCTTAAAGGGAGAGACCGGCTATGTAACATATTTTAACTGAAAATGCAGTATTGTAGAGAGAAACTTTAGGATTCATTTAATACCAATGATACATTTTGTCGGTGTACAATTCTTAAATAAGAGCGTAAAGTCAATTGTAATATTTCACTAGTGGTTTCAGCCAGCAGAACAAAGTTTTCTTTTGCAATTCTTAAATAACATGGCCAGGTTGTTGGAGGGTTTCTTAACTTTAATTGTAATTTTAATAAATCTGCGAAATTTTTTTTAAAAACTGCTTATGTAATCGATTCTATGGTTCAACTATCGCTTTCATCGATAATTTCTCATGAGAAAGATGTTTCTTAACAAAAATTAGTTTATAAATTAATTTTTTTACATATTTTGTCCAGGTTGTTAAATAATTGTAAAAAAAAGTTTTTTCTTCTGCCCGAAACAACTGGTGAAATATTACAAACGACTTTACGCTCTTATGTAAAAGTTGTACACTGTAAAAATGTCTCATTGGCATTAAATAAATCCTAAAGTAGTTCTCTACAATACTGCACTTTGAGCTCAAATATATTACATAGTCAGTCTCTCCCTTTAAGTGATAAACCTATGTGTCATTTTATCTATCTATCCTTAGCACATGATGGCTTTATGTTTAGAAGTAAGAATCTGCAGGTGGTTCAATATCTTCTGAACAACAATGTTCAAACGGACAATAGAAAGTTCTACGACTCCCCTCTCCACACCGCTGCAGAGAACGACTCCTACGAGATCGCAGAGCTTCTCCTGAAGCATAACAGTATGCTGGTTAATGCTCTACGAGGGGAGAAGACCAGATTGACCGCTTTGCATATAGCTGCTGAGCACGGATATCCAGCAACAGTTAATGTTCTACTCCGGTATAATGCGAAGGTATCCCTGAAGTGTTCCCGAGGTTATACAGCTCTCCACTATGCTGCTAAGAGTACTTGTGAACAAGTTATTGATCTAATCCTTAAACAGGTAATAGGCATACAATTTGAAATAATCATTACATTTTAAACCTTCATCGATTTTTTAAGAATTATTAAATATGAAATAGATTTCTAATATTTACCGTTATTGTCATCTATAACTATTTTTAATTTTCAAATTTAGTCTCTGAATGAAGATGAGAAGCTTGTGAATCGACCGGATGAGAAAGGACAAACTCCTCTAATTCTGTGTACTTTGAGTACTAACAAGGGTGTACTGAGGAGCATGCAATCCTTGATTCTACATGTAAAAAAAGCTGATTTAGATTCACAGGATGAGAACGGATGCACTGCTCTACACTATGCAGCAATAAGTAATTTAGATTCTTAGTCTAAACAGTATTTTAGAAGCACATCATTCGGTGCTACGACATCTGCTCCGTCATTCAGTATTTTGCAATTTGCTCTAAATTGCATTGCCATTTGCTCTATTTTCATTTGCTCTATTGCATTGTCATAAACTCTAATTTCATTTGCTCTATTTTCATTTGCTCTATTGCATTTTCACTATTGTATTTGCTCGATTGCCACTTGCTCTTTTGCCATTGCTCTATTGCCATTTATTTAACGATCGTTTGCTCTGGTTTCCATTTGCTCTATGACTAAATACGTTATTTGATTTATCCGCAGTCCTCGGTCCTTTGTAAAGATCAGAAGGCCTAACTTAACCCGAAATAACATGCCACAGGTATACAAAGAAAACTACATGCAAACCAAATTGTTAATAGACCAAATTGTATATAGAGAAAATGACGAGATCTGTAAGGTTATAGAGCAAATATTTTAGCGCCAAAACTAAAACAAATCTAATTTCTAAATATATTGTTGAAAAAAAATTTAACTTTTAAAACTCAAAGAAAAGTTCCAAAAAAGCCGCTTTAAACTTATGCGTTTTTTATATTTTTTGTTCTTTAGATATGAAGGCAAACCGTGTGAACCTGTTAATTCAACACGGAGCAGATCTTAGCATTAAAAACAACGCTGGATTATCTGGTCTTCACTTTATATATAAGAAGGTCCCACAGTGTATGAAGGCTCTAGGTATACTTTATGTACTATAATAATCGTCTTTGATATACGCGGCACTGAAACCAATTGTAACACGTGTCCTTACTAATTATCATGTACTTGAAACCTTAAACAATAAAGTTCTGGTGAAATGTGATCTGTCTTATTTTTAATTGACATAGATGTTAAAATTTTTCTACACAATTTTAAATGATCGAATATGGAAGAAATTTCAACGCAATGTTTCAATATTATTTAAAAATTTACGCAATGTTTTAATATTAGATTAAAGAAGTTAGACATCTTATGAAAGTTTAAAATTAATAAATTTGTTTGATGGTCAAGTAAGACGAAAACAAGGTCGTCCATTTTCTTTCTTGTTACTCCTGGTAATAAATATCAAACTAAGATAATATTTCTGTCTTGTTCAGAGTCCAGGTTAGATTCTGGTTTAAAGCTGGAGGGAGGAACATCAGAACTAAACTCTAAGATTAAACTAGACTTCGCTAAACTATCTCCGAGCATCAACAGCTTCCAGAAACAAGATATTACTTTCTTCATGGAGCTAGTTTCATCATCTGCTCACCAATCCTTACTCAAGCATCCTCTTTCAGAGGTTAGTTAGATTATTCTATTATATAAACATCCTCTTTCAGAGGTTAGTTAGATTATTCAATTATAAAAACATCCTCTTTCAAAGTTTAGTTTAAATATTGATTGTTGAAAATATGAATATTTTTACATCTAATGTTGTAAAAAGATTTTTATGATATTTTATGATATCTTATGATATCTTATGATATCTTATGATACCTTATGATATATTATGATATCTTCATGATATCTTATGATATTTTATGATATTTTATGATCTTTTATGATATTTTATGATATTTTATGATATTTTATGATATAAACTAACAGCAAAAAAGAAAGATATTTAAATTGTATGCTCTATGTCGAAATGTTAGTGTTACAAAACTATTTTTAGGCTTTCCTTTACCTGAAATGGAACCAGATAAAATACCTGTACATGGTGTTTATTGTTCTATCACATTTTATCTTCTCTGTTGTGTACACAGTGTACGCTCTACTACTGTACTGCTCTCTATGTGAACCTAATGATACTCCTGAGGAGAGATGGCAGATATTTAATTCAAAGGTTAGTTCACAGACCTAAAGGGACTATTGGCGTAATTTCAAGTGGTAATTCATTGATAATGTGGTATGTTCTATTCACAACGGTACCCATAACAGCTTTGCCTGAATTAAGCATGAATCAACTCAGCATTAGATGTGTTCTGCAGTAATCTGCGGTACTCTAACCGAAGCTATAGTGTTTAGTGTAGAGTGATATATCTATGTTTTGAAAAATGATAATTTTCATTCATTATTTCTCTACTTGTGGATTACTTGCTTCAGAAACAATTGAGAAATGAACAGAATTAAACTCTTGTCAAGCTGGAAAAACGACGGTATCTTCCACATATTCAGATTAAGATGTCAAGGTACCGTTGTGAAACGACCAAGATCCAAATTCAATTAGTAGTGAAGTAGTTGAACTACGTTGACAAAATTGAACCATTTCTCATTAGCTTGACCTAGCGTGCAAGAGAAGGGGTTAAATTACGTCTAGGTAGCTCAACCACTTCTTCACATTCATTAAATCTGTTCTCATAACATCTTCACTTCATTACTCCCATTCAGTACAGTGGATACTTCTAACCTTTTCTCCCCGTAAACAAATTAATTGTCAACAGGTTATCCCGTAGTCTCTAACAGATTATCCCGTAGTCTCTAACAGATTATCCCGTAATCTCTAACAGATTATCCTGTAGTCTCTAACAGAATATCCCGTAATCTCTAACAGATTATCCTGTAGTCTCTAACAGATTATCCCGTAATCTCTAACAGATTATCCTTAATCTCTAACATTTTTTCTTTAACGTACTTTCCTCTGTTGAAATTTGCTTTGTATTTTTAATTTGTTCTATGATTAGATCAGTCTAATATATACCAGAGCTCATCACCTATTGTATAGAGTAGTGCATGGCACCCTCTTGTAACCTAAACCTAACAATAAATAATACAAAACATTTTGTTTCTCCATTAGATAACTTGTGACATGAGTTCTAGTAAAATACCGACACTAAACTTGACAATATCGGCCTGGATCCTTCTCATCCTCTTCATCATCATCTACTTCATCAAGGAGCTCCTCAAGCTAGCTGCTAGTCCGTCCTGGTATTTCCAGCAGTTGGAGTCCTATCATGATCTTGCAATCATCATCACAACTGTCATCATTATCTGGTTAAACCCGCTAGACGAGGTATAGAGTTCATTGTATGTATACTTGGGATTTCGTGCGCTGCGTGGCTCTTTTTCTTTCTTTCTCAATAGATAGTTTGTTTATTGGGAGTAAACATTAAACATTATTGTAAACTTTATTTCAAATGTCCATTCATTGATATATTGCACGTGTCCGGTTTATAACTGTACCCTGAAAAGGCTGGCAGACGCTGAACTCCAACCTTCGAGTGTGCGAGGTAGGGAAGGCTTCACTGCAGATTTTACTTTTGTGCATGACCACTTTTTCAACGATTTTCAATTAAATTAGTATTTATTTAGGGTTAGGCTAGGTTAATACACTTTCTGGACCGAGCGCTGCGGCTAGGACAGGCTAGGGGGCCGAGCGCTGCGGCCACGGGTTAGGTTAAGATACTTTTTTTTATTTAGGTTAGGTTAGGTTAAGACACTTTCTGGGCCGAGCGCTGCGGCTAGGATTCAATCTCGATCTACAAATGTCACCCCCCCCCCTTAATCATGCTTTTAATTAAGCGCGGCAGTGAAGTCTTCCCCACCTCGCACACTCGAAGGTTGGAGTTCAGCGTCTGCCGAAAAGCTTTGTCAAATCAAGTGTGAATTAGCTATCAATGTTTGTTTTAGAAAACTGCTAGAATCAAGCACTTTTCAAGCTATAGAAAAAAAAAATTAGAAAAGTTAAAATTATGTAACTTACATTTTTTACTAAAAACCTGAGAGTTACAATTTTATATAAAAAGATACGCATTGTTGAAAAACATAATATTGTTATTTTTAATATTCATAAGGACAGCCAAAAAACAATCTTTGATAAAAAAAATTTGGTTTTTTAATCAAAATTGGAAAAAAGAACTGATTATGATACTCTTTAACAGCATTAAATTTAAAAGTTCACGATAACAATAAAAAATTAATTTTTAAAATTTTTTAGAGCCGTGTCATAGAAATAGGTCGATGGCAATATCACGCGGCATGCATTGGTTCATTCAGTACATGGTTGTACATGATGTTTCTCATTGGTAGAGTCCCTAGGTTTGGCAAATATGTTCAGATGTTCAGGTTAGGAAATAGAAAACTGTACTAGTACTGTTTAGAACTGAAGATATGAGTGTCTTGAACACTGTACTGTTTAGAGCTGAATCTTAATGTGTGTACTGAACTATTGTACAGTTTAGAACTGCATCAATGAGTGAAATGAACTATTGGACTGTTTAGAACTGTTACTATGAGTATACTGAACTATTGTACTGTTTAGAACTAAATCTATGAGTGTAATGAACAATTGTACTGTTTAGAACTGCACCTATAAGTGTACTAAACTATTGTACTGTTTAGAACTGTATCTATGAGTGTACTGAACTATTGTACTGTTTAGAACTGTATCTATGAGTGTACTGAACTTCATGATCGCCTATATTTTCCTTATCTTCGCCTTTGCTACAGCATTCATGATTGCTTTCCCTCGACACGAATCCTTTGCTTTGGTTCCAACTGCAATCATAAAGGTAGTAGGTTTTAACAGTTTTAGAAATGATAGTTATGATGATAATAATAGTTAGTTAAAGGCTGACATGTTAATTATCATGTTGACATGTTAGTTATCATGTTAACATGTTAGTTATCATGTTAACATATCAATTATCATGTTGACATGCTAGTTATCGTTTCCACATATTAAATATCATGTTGACATGTTAGTTATCATTTTGAATGTTAATTGTAAGGAAAATGTGTTAGTTATTAGGTTGACATGTTAGCTATCAGATTGACATGTTAGTTATCAGGTTGACATGTTGGCTTAAAAGTTTACATGTTAGCTATCTGGTTGACATGTTAGTTATCAGATTGACATGTTAGCTTAAAAGTTGACATGTTAGATTATAAGGTTGACATGTTGTTAATAGTTAGTTTTAAGATCAAACATTTAATAGATTAATTTTGAGGACAACAATTATATTATTTAAAACAATTATTAATAGTTGATCATAATGATGTTGGGGGAGATAGACTATGAGTCCCTGTACTACTCGACATCTCAAAGTATAGAAAATGGAACGATAGGTAATATGTGATATGTTTTATCTAGAAAATGTAAGCCTATTCTAGGTTTGGTCTTAAGACGCTTCAAGCCGCTTTTTAGTGCCTTTTAGTGTTTCTTTTACCTACCAACATGATGGGTGGATATTTGGTAACTAACAATTTGTTAGCTAACATTTTGGTAACTAACAGTTTGGTAACTAATAATTTGGTAACCTCAAAATTTGGTTATCTAACAATTTGGTTAGGTTAGGTTAAGACGATTTCTGGGCCGAGCGCTGCGGCTAGGACATGATAGGGTGCCAAGCCGCTGCGGCCATATTTATCAAGCTTAACAAATGATAGCCGATATGTGGGGTTAGGTTAGGTTAAGACAGTTGCTGGGCCGAGCATTGCGGTTAGGACAGGCTAGGGGGCCAAATTTACAAACAGTTTTTGCGGATTTGTCATACTAAACTTTTAAGAAATCCTGCATTTTGTTTTCTCTCTTTATGTATTCAACAAATAAATATACGAACAATGATTGTGAAACATGCGTTTCAATTATACAAATTTTTCAATTTCCCAAATTGTTGGTTATAAAATTGTTAGCTACCAAATTGTTAGTTACCTCATTGTTAGTTACCAAATTATTAGTTATCATTTATCAAAAATCCGACAATTGCCAGCATTCTCCCTCTGCGCATTATTAACCAATTATGATTCAAGATTTCGCAGCTTTTTCAGTTTTCAATTGTGAATTTAAAAAGTGGAAATTTAGTTTTAAAGAGATGTAACCGTCGTATCAACCATCCTTGGGGTCATAGCAGGTCCCACATATGCAAATAGCAAGCTGAAAATATAAATATAAAGATATATGCAAATAGCAAGCTGAAAAGATAAATATAAAGATATATGCAAATAGCAAGCTTAAAAGATAAATATAAAGATATTTGCAAATAGCAAACTGAAAAGATAAATATAAATGCAAATAGCAAACTGAAAAGATAAATATAAAGATATATGCAAATTGCAAGCTGAAAAGATAAATATAAATATATATGCAAATTGCAAGCTGAAAAGATAAATATAAAGATATATTCAAATGGCAAACTGAAAAGATAAATATAAAGATATATGCAAATAGCAAGCTGAAAAGATAAATATAAAGATATATTCAAATAGCAAACTGAAAAGATAATTATAAAGATATATGCAAATAGCAAACTGAAAAGATAAATATAAAGATATATTCAAATAACAAACTGAAAAGATAAATATAAAGATATATGCAAATAGCAAACTGAAAAGATAAATATAAAGATATATTCAAATAACAAACTGACAAGATAAATATAAAGATATATGCAAATAGCAAGCTGAAAAGATAAATATTAAGATATATTCAAATAGCAAACTGACAAGATAAATATAAAGATATATACAAATAGCAAACTGAAAAGATAAATATAAAGATATATTCAAATAGCAAACTGACAAGATAAATATAAAGATATATGCAAATAGCAAGCTGAAAATATAAATATAAAGATATATGCAAATATTGTTTAGTTGACAATGTTGAGACCCAAGTGTTTCCTGTAACAGCTCATTTCTTCCTTTTCCTGTTTACAATCCTTGTCTCTATAATCCTGATGAATCTCCTGGTTGGTCTGGCAGTCTCAGATATACAAGGACTAAACAAATCTGCCAGATTACATCAACTTCTGCAACAGGTTATAGTCATTTTAAAGTGGAAATACTTTAGGCTTTTTTCTTGTTTCTCTGAAAGAGGACATTCTAAATCATTCTAAAATTTTGGAGAATTTGCTAGTTAAATTGGCACATTAATAAAAATAATGATTTTCGAAAAAAATATTGCAGGCAAAATTGTCCGTAAACCTACATGTGAATTGTCATACAAAATTTCGACCCGATCTGTTCGGCCGTTTTGACGTTTATTGGACACAAACAGACAAACAGACAAGCAAAGTATATAGATTAGTAATATGTTTATTTTTTAACTATTATTCACACCACCAACCTCATTATAACTTATGCCTAATAGACAATTGCTGAGTTTCATTGGACTAATAAAAATCACATAACTTGAGTCAACAATGGTCTTTCTATTCCAGAGTTACATGGGTCCCCATCTGCAAGTCATTTCTATTCCATTTATGAACTATTTTAATTCATCCCTTCATAACCTTTCCAATGCAATCCCATCTAATTCCTGTTATAACATTAACCATAGAGAAGGAAACGTAGAGGTAAAGCCTTCCTCAGATGTACACAACCGACTCCCCTATTAATTAATTATTCAATAGAGTGGTCGTTTGTGTACATCATGATATGTTTACGTATCTAACACTGTACACGTATTTCTTGGCGGTTGTAAAATGTAGATAATTGAATTTTTGTATAGATAATTAGATAGACACTTAATATGGATTGTGCACATAGAATTGTGTACTGCAGTACATTCCAGTTCAGTTTTTACCCAGACAAATTTCTCTTTAGATAAAGAAAATCTTAAAAATTATCAATTCCAAAAAATCCCCGCTAGAAAAAAGATCACTCCATATAAAAGTGACAGTTTTAGTTACGTAAACATATCGTGATGTACACAACCGACCACTCTATTAATTAATTAAAAGGGAGGTCGGTTGTGTACATCTGAGGTAAGCTTTACCTCTTCGTTTCCTTCTCTATGGTTAATGTTATAACAGGAATTAGATGGGATTGCATTGGAAAGGTTATGAAGGGATGAATTAAAATAGTTCATAAATGGAATAGAAATGACTTGCAGATGGGGACCCATGTAACTCTGGAATAGAAAGACCATTGTTGACTCAAGTTATGTGATTTTTATTAGTCCAATGAAACTCAGCAATTGTGCACAGACCCACTTAATCTAAGAAAACTTAAATATCGTCTTCCTATTCAACAGTTTTACGTTTCCCATGCACTATATGCATGCATGGATAGACTGTAGGTCAGGTCAGGATAGGCAGGAATATGCTAGGGTAAAGAACGATGGGATAGAATTGGGTGGGATGGACTGGTGGAAAAATATATATGATGGTAAAAATATGAAAATAAAACTAGAATAATTGTATTATATTATAGGTTAACCTTATCAATTACATGGAGAGATTGATGTTTTCTCCTTACTTTAAATATATACCGGATTCTTTTCAAACCTTCCTCAGATACAAACTACAGGTGATGGCAACAATTCTAACTTTAGTGTAAACTTATTTCAATCTTATTCAAGTTTTGAATTTAAAATAAAACTACAAAATTATAAGTTGTTAATTTTTCATTATGTTTAGGGACTCCAAGGACAGAGTAGGACGGTTTACACTGTTAGACCTCATGATATTAATGATAAGACACTACCAGAGAGTCTTAAGAGATCAATCCTGGAAAACTGTCTCAGGTATCAACACTACCTTATCCTTCATTTGCCTGTTCTGTCTCCGGTAGCAACACTACCGTATCCTTCATTTGCCTGTTCTGTCTCCGGTAGCAACACTAACTTATCCTTCATTTGCCTGTTCTGTCTCCGGTAGCAACACTACCTTATCCTTCATTTGCCTGTTCTGGCTCCGGTAGCAACACTACCTTATCCTACATTTGCCTGTTCTGTCTCAGGTGTCAACATATACTTGTCCTTTATTAACCTGTCCTGTCTCAGGTAGCAATATATACTTGTCCTTTATTAACCTGTCCTGTCTCAGGTAGCAATATATACTTGTCCTTTATTAACCTGTCCTGTCTCAGGTAGCAATATATACTTGTCCTTTATTAACCTGTCCTGTCTCAGGTAGCAATATATACTTGTCCTTTATTAACCTGTCCTGTCTCAGGTAGCAATATATACTTGTCCTTTATTAACCCGTCCTCTATCAGGTAGCAACATATACTTATCCTTCATAAACCTGTTCTGTCTCAGGTGTCAACATATACTTGTCCTTTATTAACCCTCCTTATTTTTTTCCCCTCCTGGCGCACCCAGCCAAGTGCTCATCAGTTTTACAATGCACAGAAAGATGCAAAAATGTGGAATTTTGAAAGAAAAACAACATTTTCTGATATTTTCAGTGACACTTCATTAACACAATGTCCGCCTTAATTAGGGCAAACTGTGGAACTTTCATGTAACATTAAAATATCAAATTCTCTTTATTGATAATAAAAGTTTGTAAACTAAAATTTTCTTTGCTCTGAATGTGATACATTATCACCTCCAAAGGATTTCATTTGACTTTTTCTGGATGGTTTATTTTTTGCACAAGACAAATTAAAATTTTGCCAAATTTTGTGCCATAGTATTCAAGGAATTCTAGATTGTCCTTGTTTTTTTCTCTTTTATGGATAACCCTGGGAAACCAACTTTATACTGTGATAATTGTAATTTTATTTATGTTGTGAAAATTTACGTAAGAAAAAGTTTTTTCCATATTTTTTTATTTATAAGCCACTAGTTTCAAATTTTTGGAGTGTACGAAGAGGATTGACCACTATAGTTTGAAAGTTTTGATTTTACCCATTTTAAACCGTTTTTGTTGCAGACGTGAGAGCCGTGAGTCCCGGTATAACCAGGAGAAGGAACTGGAGAATATGAACCGAGATATACAACGAATACTGAAACTTCTCTCCTCTAAGGATTCTGTAGATGCACCCGGGAGACAGGGAAAGATAAGCACGATAAGCGCGTTCTCCAACTCACTAGGTATCTTGGTTGCTTCAAATTAAATTCAATCGCGTTTGGTTTATAATTTAATAATCTTTAAACTTACAGAATTGTCTTATTTTCGTTTTCCATCTGAATAACATCGTTCTGTAAAAAAAAATATAAAAGAGAAAAAGACAAAATGAGAATTGGATGACGGCTTCAAGACCGTCTCTTATCTCTACATCTTTGCAACCCAATGTCTGAGACCTCAGATATTTCAAATTATGAATTCTGTTGGATGAAAAAATTTAAGTTTGAAGTTTGAAGTTAGCATGAATAATAAAGTACACAAAAGTTTCATAAAAGAATTTAAACTATATTAACATATTATACTAGAATACTAGATTTTAATTTTCACTTTATTTTTTAATTTTTTCTGATTCCATAATCCATAGACTACATGACATGATCACACAAGAAAACGTGTACACTTTTATTATTGATTTTTTTATATTTCAGCTGTTGACGATGATATTGATTCCGACCTAGAAGATTCAATAGATAACCTTCCACAGAGAGGTTTTCTAGGACGGATAGATGAGGAGATCTCCAATAGGACTATGAGAAGGATAGAAAGCTATATATCCAACGCAAGTACGGAGAGTGATGTTAGAACTATCAGTGATTATATCGGTGTAGAGGAGATGGATCCAGCCCTGGTTTAAAATCTTAATATTATAAAATTTAAAATTTATTTAGAAAAAATAGATTTATGTAATATGTAAAATAAACCAAAATTTTTGTGGAGTTCATATAAATTTATTTAAAGAATAATTACAAATCCATTTACCTGATCAAATTATTTATTAAAATAAATGTAAATTAAATTAAGACCATATTGAAATTCTTAGGTCGCTAAATAAATACGTCATTTTGTTTATTTGCCGTGATTATATGTGTATTTACTACCCCCTAAAGAATGTGGGTAAACTTTTTTAAATCTTGCCTTTTTTCATTTCCTGTAATACACATAGTTTATTGATTGTACATTCATTCGGATTAGAATATCATGGCTCATGGATGTATATTTATAATTGTACATAGTGGTCGGTGTTTATATCAATACGATGAAGACGACTTTTCTATTCAAGTTTTGTCTTTTAACAAACTTTTTTCAAATTACAAGTTTACAAGAAAACAGAAAAGCTGTTAATTGATGCTTCATTTTGTTTCCATGTGTGTGTATGTATACCATTCTGTTTGGAAGCTTGGTAGAAATCAAAAATTAAAATCGAAAGTCCACAAAGTATTTCAGCCTATTCGGTTCAGCCTTGCCAGCTATAGGCAACATATATATATGAATGTCTTGTTTTATGATATAGATATATGTACATATATGTACATATATAGACATATATAGACATATATAGACAGATATATATCGACATATAGATCCGAAAAACACAATTGCGTATTGTTAAATAGAAGTTAAGAATTAGTATGATATAAATATATATATATATATATATTATACTTTTTTAGTGGATTAGCTTTCTCCTCAGTTATAAAACCTTTGACTAGTAGAGGTGTTCCAATGCATATTGGAATTATATGAAAACATTGCTGCGATATAATCTTTATCTATCTGTAGTTCATAATATTTTTACATTCTGTGTAGGTGTGTAAAATTTACATTTTTAATAAAAAAAAATAAAAATAAGTTGAATACAGTATTGGTTGGCTTGAAGAAATATAAAATAGTTCGATAGTTTAAAGAATGTTAAGTTTGTATAAAAAAATGTAAACCACCACGTCATCGTTACTTAAAAATGAAAACTTCGGTTTTGATTTGTAAATTTCAACTCTTTTTAATATTATGAAAAAAGTACCTATTCCTCGAATAGATGCTGCGTTAATTGAAGACGACTTTAAAGACATTTCTTATAACTCCCATGTTTATTGGAACAGTCTGTATAGTATGTAATACAGTTGAATGTGAAGAAGGAAAACAGTTTGAATTAACAGTCATCATATTTTCTGTGAAGAGGTATTTTCTTAACTTTAAACTGTAAACACTATAAAGCTCTAGATATTTCAAACCGTGGTGATAACATTGTGCAATTACTACGTCAGAGACTTTATTTATTCAGGGTTCAGCTCAACCCACACTATACTTTCTCTCCACCACTCCAGTAATACACACACAACACTATGGCGGAGCAAGCTGAACCTGAATCCGGAGAATCTTGTAGTGAAACCTTGTTTTTAGCAGAAACAAACTCCCAATCCGTCCTGCCGAAGGATATAAAGGTTGGAACTGAAATATGCAAGTTTTATCTTGTAAACAAATGCAGGTTCGGAGATGAATGTCTGAACCTGCATGAAGGGGAGGTTAAAGAAGGAAAGAAGAAATCAAAGAAACCTGTGGAAAATTCGGAGAAAAAAGAAAAGGGAAAGAAACCTTCGATGAAAACTGCTCTGGATGTGATCAAGAGAATTAAGTGGGATTCAGATTTTACTCAGGTGAGTCATAATTCAAAACTTGTCTTCTTTGAAGACGACTTTTAGTAACGTAATATATTAATGAAAAATAATTTACAAGGTTAACATAAACTGAGACCTCAGAGAAGACTGTACGAAGTTTACATTTGCTATTCCTTAAATTCAAAATTCCTAGCAACAGTAAATTGTTTATTTTCATTAAATAAGTCTTTAAAAGACAATATTCAATGCAGAAGACTTTATCTATAGAATCCTCATATTTAAGAGTTTAAGGTCGTCTTTACAGTCTCATCCGTCGAATTAGTAACTCTGTATGTCTTTATATTAAATTTATTCGATTAAAAATATCCTTTATTTTTTGTTTAGGAATATTTTGTTGTTGGATATCTGGACAGATTCCTTGGCGTCGTAGAAGAACAGTTTACAGCATTTGTTTGGGAGGATCTTGCAACCTTGGACTGGGACGTTCTTGCAATTCCACAGCATAGGATACAGTACTTCAAGTAGGAATATTTACATAGGATACAATACTTCAAGTAGGAATATTTACATAGAATACAATAATTCAAGTAGGAATATTTACATAGGATACAATACTTCAAGTAGGAATTTTTACATAGAATACAATACTTCAAGTAGGAAAATGTACATAGAAGACAGTATTTCAAGTAAGAATATTTACATAGGATACAATACTTCAAGTAGGAATATTTACATAGAATACAATACTTCAAGTAGGAATATTTACATAGGATACAATACTTCAAGTAGAAATATTTACATAGAATACAATAATTCAAGTAGGAATATTTACACAGGATACAATACTTCAAGTAGGAATATTTACATAGGATACAAAACTTCAAGTAGGAATATTTACATAGCATACAGTATTTCAAGTAAGAATATTTACATAGGATACAATACTTCAAGTAGGAATATTTACATAGCATACAGTATTTCAAGTAAGAATATTTACATACAGTTAAACCCTAAATGAACCATACATCGAGAGAATTTATCAAATGTCGTCTTGACAATTTTTCAATGGGTTTAATACTATATTACGTAAATCTCAGTATTTGCGAACATAAATAAAAAGCCATAAATAATTAAAAAACTAATTATCTGCAACATTCCATTATCAGAAAGTGAAGAATATAACATTTGCGGAATTCTTTCGATTGTATGGCTTATTAGGGTTTAACTGTAGAATACAGTTTTCGAAGTGTAGGAATTTTTACATGGGATACAGTATTTCAAATGGGAATATTTTCATATGATACATTATTTCAAGTAGGAATTTTTACATACAGTGGTAGGCGATAACATCAATACAATGAAGACGACTTTATGAGTATCCATGCGGTTTAACAGCTTGATATAAATCAAAATTGAAATCGAAAGTCGTCTTCACTGTATTGATAACATCGCCTACCACTTTAGCATTACAGTATTCACTAATTAGTAAAAACATTATTTTTATCTGAAATATCTTAATCCTTGTATCGGATATTTGATCAGATAGATACATTAAAATAACCTAGACAAATCATTAAAAGATAAAATAATAAAAGACGATATTTGTCATGAATATTATAATTACGGGTATTGCAGTTAAGCAAGAAGGTACTGACTACTCATGTACATGGTGAGCCCCAAAAAACTGTGGAAGAGGAAGACGATATTAAATCCATTTATGGCATTTTATGTGGTTAAAGCATATAGTTTTACCAGTCTCTTAAAGATTCCCCAATTATGTGAAATGTGTCTGTGTACACTGCACAACAGTCGTCTTCCTGTTTCCCAGTTCTGTGGGTTGTATATGAAAACTTCCTGATTACCAGTTCTGTGGGTTGTACATGAAAACATTCTGTTTCCCAGTTCTGTGGGTTGTATATGAAAACTTCCTGATTACCAGTTCTGTGGGTTGTATATGAAAACATTCTGTTTCCCAGTTCTGTGGGTTGTATATGAAAACTTCCTGTTCCCAGTTCTGTGGGTTGTATATGAAAACTTCCTGTTTCCCAGTTCTGTGGGTTGTATATGAAAACTTCCTGTTTCCCAGTTCTGTTGGTTGTATATGAAAACTTCCTGTTTCCGAGTTCTGTGGCTTGTATATGAAAACTAATACTAAGTGTTCTTGATTATGGATTCATTTATCAAATACTTTATATTTAGGTACAAAAATGCCAAGGTTTGGGATAAAAATGAGAGATTGGACATCGTTTTTGGGAGCACAGGAAGCAAGGTTGGAATTCTGGAGTTTATGGATCAAGTTGACACAAACATCAGAGACAATCCAAGTCCTGACCTGGATTCAGATTCAGATTCAGATTCAGACTCAGAGAACGGAGAAACTAAAATAAATTTCAAACCTCAAAACCATGAGCAAACCCATACCCGGATACTGGAGGAGGACAGGTCAACTCATTTCCTCGCCTTGAAGATTAATTGTAAAAATCTTAAATCTGAGTTGGTGAAGGTTCAGGAAACCTTGGTTAGTAAAGAGGAGATTCTCCGAGATTGTTGTATGAAGGAAGGTTTGTTTCACATGACTCTGGGTATGTTTAGACTAATGGATATCCAGGGTATACAACTAGCTGTAGATATGGTTGAGAGTATAAAAGAAGAAGCTGAAAAGATTCTAAAAGCCGGAGATAACACTTTGGAAGTTAAACACTTGAACAACTTCGGACACAGAGTTCTCTATGCTGAAATACATCCCAAGGATCCTGTGTTGTTTAAGAATTTTATCGAGTTTATCAAAACTAAATTTGAGTCTTTAGGGGAGAAGGTGCAGAGCACAAACAGCTTCGATTTTATTCCTCACATCACCCTGGCCAAGGTTTCAAGACCAATATCGAGGATTCGAAGATCCCAGTTCATCGATGAATCCTTTTATGACGGGTTTAAAGATAAATACTTTGGAGCTCAAGGTTTGGATAATCTTCAACTTTGTATAATTGAGAGTTCGACCAGGTTCGATGGATTCTACACAACCTTGGCTCATGTTAATTTGTAATATTTTGTGTCCAGTTGCATTTAAAAATAAATTTCATCAGGATTAGGATTGAAATATAGGAGAGTTGGAGAGTAGGAGAGTAGGAGAGTAGGAGAGTAGGAGAGTAGGAGAGTAGGAGAGTAGGAGAGTAGGAGAGTAGGAGAGTAGGAGAGTAGGAGAGTAGGAGAGTAGGAGAGTAGGAGAGTAGGAGAGTGGGAGAGTAGGAGAGTAGGAGAGCAGAAAGTAGGAGAGTAGGAGGATAGGAAAATAGAAAAGTAGGAGAATAAGAGAGTAGGAGGAGAGGAGAGTTTGTATGTGAAGAAGGTTTGAATTGCAGATGAAGATTAAATATATCAGATTTTCTTGAACATATTTATGAATTATATGAATGTCGGAACTTGACATAAATTTCAGGTTGGATTCAAATCTTTGTACGAATGGTTCGCCGCTAAACTTCTTATCGTGTTGGATAACATGACAAAAAAGTTCCAACAGATAAAATGTAGAACGGAGTCAAGAATTCCCACGGACAGATCAGATAGAGGAGATGCTGAGCGTGAGAACATAGGCATCATATATGCAGGGACGTAGACATAGTATCGGAGGGATTGAAGAGATAGATTCAGAGGGTTTAAAGCCACATCATCAGAGGGGTTGAAAAGACAGGATCATAGGGGTTGTAGAGACAGGAGCAGAGGGGTTGAAGATAGGATAAGAGGGGTTGTAGAAAAAGGATCAAAGGAGTTGTAGAGACAGGGTCAGAGAGGTTGCAGAGACGTTTCAGAGGGATTGTAAAGACAGGATCAGAGGGGTTGAAGAGACAGGATCAGGTGGGTTATAGAGACAGGATCAAAGATGTTGTAGAGACATATAGGTTGTAGAGACAGGATCAGAGGGGTTGTTGAGACAGTTTCAGAGGCGTTGTAGAAATAGGATCAGAGGTATTTTAGAGACCGGATCAGAGGGGTTGTAGTAATGGGATCAGAGGGGTTGTAGAGATAGGATCAGAGGGTTTAAGAGACAGGATCAGAGGGGATTAAGAGACAGGATCAGAGGGGTTGTAGAGACAGGATCAGAGGGGATTAAGAGACAGGATCAGAGGGGTTGTAGAGACAGGATCAGAGGGGTTGTAGAGACAGGATCAGAGGGGTTGTAGAGACAGGATCAGAGGGGTTGTAGAGACGGGATCAGAGAGGTTGTAGAAACAGGAACAGAGGGAATTGTAGAAACAGGAGCAGAGGGGTTGTAGAGACCGTTTCAGAGGGGTTGTAGAGACAGGATTAGAGTAATTTTAGAGACAGGATAAGAATCTAGAATAGGTTTGATCAAGGATGAATTAAATCCAGAAAAGATTGGATCAAGAATGGATCGAATCAAGAATATGTTGGATCAAGAATAGATAGAAACTGGAACAGGTTGTATCATAGAATTTAATTTAGAATACGTTGGATCAAGGATGAATTGAATCTCGATTTGGTTGGATCAAGTATGAATTGAATCAAGAATAGGTTGGATTAATGGGAGGATTGGTTCAAGAATAGATTCTATGACGAATGTTTAGGATCAGGAATAGGTTGGATTAAGAATTGATCAAGGGTAGGAGTTTGTTTCGCGACTAAATGGTCTCGATTTGTTGATGAAACGTCCCTGGAGTTTATAATCTGATGATGGAACAGGAGAGCAGGCGTTTTTTACGTCGCTTTACAGAGTTAGCATTATTCGTCCCTGTATCATGGTCTTCAGTATCATGCTAGGTCGGGGTCAGAGGTGGTTCGTACTCATCAACAGGGATAAAAAAAATTTACATTATTTTAACTTAAATACTTAATTTTTACTTTTTTAAATGTTTCCCAACTCTTCTTCCATCACTGTTTTTAAATTAAATTATAGATATTTTTAACTTAAAATTAAAATTTTAACTCAAAATTATATTTTATTCATTAATATTTCCTTCGTTATTTAACCTATACCTCTTACCCCATACGTCATTTTATTTTTCATTTTATCATTTTATTCCATTAAAATATCCCAATTTATCATTTTATTCCATTAAAATATCCCATTTTATCATTTTATTTCATTAAAATATCCCATTTTATCATTTTATTCCATTAAAATATCCCATTTTATCATTTTATTCCATTAAAATATCCCATTATATCATTTTATTCCATTAAAATATCCCATTTTATAATTTTATTCCATTAAAATATCCCATTTTATCATTGTATTCCATTAAAATATCCAATTTTTTCATTTTATTTCATTAAAATATCCCGTTGTATCGGCATTTTTATCTTATTTCCTCAATGTTTGTATCCTACCGATCTTATTTTAGAAAATCTTTAAATAATGTTCTCTTTTTTTTCATTTTATCTTTTTTTCATTTCATCTTTTGCTTTTAATACTTTATTTTTCCTCAAATAGATGTTGCTTTTCATCAATCTTGTTTGAAGCGAATACTCCATTTTAAGTAGTTTAATAGCATATCTTAAATTTTAATAAATCTTTTATAAATCCAATGTTTATGAAACTTTTTTTAATCCATTGTTAATGCTTTGTTGAGCGTATACCACGCTTTAACCTGTATCCTACAGGGTTGCTCAAAAAGGATGAGACTTTAATGATTAACTTTTTTATGTTTTAACGGTTTAAAGGTTGAATTTTTAACAATACAGATTTTGTTCAGAAATCTAGAAATGCAAAAATGCGGTGAACCTTGAATTTAAATATTTCAAACTAAACCAGCTCCATACAGTCGTCTCTGAAGTCTTATTCTTTGAGGTTAACCCTGTACATAAACTGTATATAAACTGTGTATACGTTTTTATTATATATATATATATATATATACTTAGTGTCGAGGGTCAGTGGGGCCGGGGAGGGTGAGCGGGGTCAAGCGTTGGAAAATATATATAGTCGGGGGGCGTGAGATGCGGAGGGGTGGAGAGGGGAGGGGGGTTGCGAGGGAGAGGTGGATGTGGGGAGGGATGCATTTGACGAGTTGAAAGGGGGGGGGAGGATGAAACTTTAGAAATTATTGAACATGGCTTAAAAACCTTATTTTTTTTCTGGATTTAGAATTTGTTTTTGAGGATTAAGTAGTTTCGATAATATTTCTTCTAAATGAAATTTTGTACTTTTCATTGAAACTCAGTTTTTTCTTTCCAATTCCTAAAGTTTCGATCTCTGGGGTTTAAAAAGAGGTCGGGTTCAGCAGGTCACAATCTAGGGTTTACAATGAGAAAATTTGTTTCATCCAAATCACGGAAATTGTTGTAAAAACAAGAAAGTAACTTTTTTAAAACTATTTAAGTTTTTAAAAAAATATGGGTTGTCATGCAAAGTGTCAAAACTTTGACCCTGTGATTAAGATTTAAATTAAATAATTGAGATATTTGTGTAAAAATAATTATGAATGAAAAACCCTGCCATAATCCTAATCTAATTGACACAAACCACAGTATTTAAATAGAAAACTAGAACTGACATAAGGTTTTTTGGATTAATTTTTTTGTTAAAATGTTTGAAACGATCTGTCCGCGTGTCTAGGTTTCCAATATCTGTAAATACTATAATTTGATCAAATCTTGAATATGCTGCGGCCCTGCCATCATATTCTGATCCAATTGTTAAATTTTGCCAAAAAAGTTCAAACTCTCTGATTCCCAGGCTTCTGGTTTAGGGCCCTGATCTTTATCTTGTTTGTCCAATTTGTCGGTTAAATATAGAATTGAACGGATTAGTTGTTTACAAACGTTGACTTAAGTTTAAATAATTATATATTTGTCCTTTTTGTCGTTTTTAAATTTCTAAACTATAAGAGTCCTTCGGTTAGATGAGATGGTTTAGAAGATAACCCTGGACCTTTGTAAAATGTCCGCGCTACCAGACTACGCTATTTGCATTTTCTGGTTTTTAGCCAAACCAGCACTTAATCCTTAACCCTACTTCATATATTATCTAAAGTGCAAAACATTCACGGTTTTAAAGAATAAACTAGGGCACGCAGAGGCGCTTAACGTCTTCAGTATTCTAATTTAAAGATACTGTAAACATTTTTTATATGCGAGGAATAATCACTACCTTGTTACTTAATTCTACATAATTTCCCTCCCTCACTCCCTCCCCTCCTCCCTCCCTCTAAATAAACCTTCTACTATAAAAGCCTTCTAGGACGCTTGTGCCCCCTTTCTAAAACAAATATAAACAAATTCTCTACTAAACAAGCCCTTTCTTTTTAACACAGCTGTTACTCTTCATTTTTCTTCGTTCTCCAAAACATGAATATTTCGGGCAAACTTTTTTTCAAATTGGACCATTCATAACCCCTTTCTTCAGTCATGTCAGTTGACACAAAAAAATTGGTCCCGATTGTAATAAGTCTGTCTAAGCGTTAGTTTCAAGCGAATCGAAGATAACAAATTCCGTTTTACATGACGGAAACCAACTTGAAGTTTTGCTTGACGGAAATCAACTTGAAGTTGTACATGACGGAAACCAACTTGAAGTTTTACTTGACGGAAACCAACTTGAAGTTTTACATGACGGAAACCAACTTGAAGTTTTACATGATAGAAACCAACTTGAAGTCTTACATGACGGAAACCAACTTGAAGATTTAAATGACGGAAACCAACTTGAAGTTTTACATGACAGAAACCAACTTGAAGTTTTACATGACGGAATCCAAACTGAAGTTTTAAATGAGGGAAACCAACTTGAAGTTTTACATGACAGAAACCAACTTGAAGTTTAACATGACAGAAATCAACTTGAAGTTTAACATGACAGAAATCAACTTGAAGTTTTACATGACAGAAACCAACTTGAAGTTTTACATGACGGAAACCAACCTGAAGTTTTAAATGAGGGAAACCAACTTGAAGTTTTACATTACAGAAACCAACTTGAAGTTGTACATGACGGAAACCAACTTGAAGTTTTACATGACGGAAACCAACCTGAAGTTTTACATGACGGAAACCAACTTGAAGTTTTACATGACGGAAACCAACTTGAAGTTTAACATGACAGAAACCAACTTGAAGTTTTTCATGACGGAAACCAACTTGAAGTTGTACATGACGGAAACCAACTTGAAGTTTCACATGACGGAAACCAACTTGAAGTTGAAACCAGAAATTGGACTGACGCATATTCAAAGATAATTTCCTTGGTAACTGGAGGTGCTTCAAAAAAATTAATTCAAATAACGATTGTTTAATTAATAATTTCGTTATACATTTCAAAAAGATAGAGAACAGAGAGTTTCCCGAATGTTTGCTTATGTGAAAAGTATAAATCATTAAACTGCAGTACAGTTTACAGTGTACAGTGTACATTACAGTTTGCAGTGTACAGTGTACAGTGTACAGTGTACAGTGTACAGTGCAGTAAGTATTTTCTGAACATTTTCTGTACATTTTAGGTTAATCTCTAATCTCTAGAATTCCAGGCCTCTCACTGTGAGAATTTCCATAAGGAGTGTGAGAGCCTGTATCACCTCGTGAGAACGCAACCTACACTTCTAAACTCAGATCCGTGGCTCCGGGTCCCAGGATCAGCTTGGAGAATCCGACTAGGATTGGTTGGTTCCCACGCAGTCCCTGAATAACCTGCCGGGCTGGGATCAATTATACTGGGCGAGACTTGATAACCGCATTAATAGTATGTAACCGGTCAAAATCCACCTGTTGGACTAAGGGAACGAAGGGGAACCAGGAACCATGACCGAATGAATTCAAGTTTTCACACAGTATAAACAGCATCATCCCCCCCCCATACCCTAGCTCTCACATGTAGATTGCCTCTACTCAACCCTAAAATATATCAAATTTCTAGAATAATCTCCTATTGGCATCTTTACCCTCTTGGCATCTTTACCTCATCTCAAAGTTTCTCCTCCACCTATCCAACCCTTTCATCTTTCCATCCATTAGCTTATCCCATCGAATCTCTATTTCTCCACTTATTGCACTTTAGCTAACTTATTCCACCATACCTAACGTATCCCCCTCATCCACTTATCCTTCCTCATCCTCTTTCTCCACTTACTCCGCCTCATCCACTTATATCACCTTATCCACTTTTACCACTTTATCCTCTTATACCACCTCATCCACTTATACCACTTTATCCACTTATACCATCTCATCCACTTATACCACCTCATCCACTTATACCACCTAATCCACTTATATCACCTTATCCACTTTTACCACTTTATCCACTTATACCACCTCATCCACTTTTCCCATCTTATTCTATATTCTTCTAATTATCCCACCTCTTCCACTCATTCAACCTACTCCTCTTTTAATACTCTCATCCAACTTACCCTCTGATCATCCAACCCTCCCACTCATCAAAGTTAGTCCACTCATGCATATCTCTCTTCTTTTCATATTTATTACTTGTCCCTCCTAACTTTTAATTAGAATTTATTTAAACTCTCATCCAAATCCATCCAATTCAACTCAATCATTCTTAAAACATCCTTCTTTCATCCCATTTTCCTTCATTTGATATTACAAGAAAGCCTATAAGCGATGATATTTTTTATAAAAAAAAGCAAGTCAGAGAACCTGTGGATGAGCTCCGGATCAAACAAGCCGAAACCTTTTACTCAGACCCGAAACCAACCCCTGTTCGAACCAGCCGACAACATAAGCTATAAATTTCTTTAAACGTTTTTCATGCTAAACTAAACTAGACTAAACTAAACTAAACTAAACTAAACTAAACTAAACTAAACTAAACTAAACTAAACTAAACTAAACTAAACTAAACTAAACTAAACTAAACTAAACTAATCTCTAACTTATCTCTATATATCGGCGTTTACCTAAATTATCTCTATATATCAGTGTTACATAAGATTTCTCAATGTATGCGTTTCTACAGAATATATCTCAATGTATCCATGTCCATTCAAGATATCTTAATGTATCCATGTCTACCAAAGATATCTTAATGTGTCCGTTTCTATACCTAAGATATATCTATGTATCCGTGTCTACCTAAAATATCTCAATGTATCCGCGCGTGTCTACCTTAATATCTCAATGTTTCCGTGTCTACCTAAAATACCTTAATGTATCCATGTCTACCTAAGATATCCCATTGTATCCTTATCTCATAAGATTTCACAATGTATGCGTGTCTACCTAATATATCTCAATGTATCTGTGTCTACCTATGATATCTTAATGTATCCATGTCTACCTAAGATATCGAATTGTATCCTTGTCTAACCAAGATATATCTATCTCAATGTATCCGTGTCTACCTTAGATATCTCAATATATACGTGTCTACCTTAGATATCTCAATGTATCCGTGTCTACCTAAGATATCCCATTGTATCCTTATCTCATAAGATTTCTCATTGTATCAATGTCTACCTAAATATCTAAATATATCCGTGTCTACGTAAGATATCTCAATGTAATCGTGTCTAAATATCTCAATGTATACTTGTCTACCTAAGATATATCATAAGTGTATCTCAATTTGTCAGTGTCTACCTTAGGTATCTCTTTAAGTCTATAATATCTAAATCTATCAGTGTCTACCTAAAATATCTCTTTAAGTCTATAATATCTAAATCTATCTCTATTTGTTCGATTCTACTTAAAATATTTCAATCAATCGATTCTACCAGAGATATCTATTTGTAATCATATCTGAGATTTCTTGTTATTATTTAATAATTTAATTAGAGTTTCAAGAATATTTCAATGTCATCATTAACTAAATTTTATCAACTATGTACTATGTATTTCTATTACCTATAATATTTGTGTATATCCCAGTCTCCATGTCTACCTAAGACCTATACCCCTGAGGCTATGAACTAGGGTGGGATGGGAGAAGGCTGAGAGCTTGAGTTCCCACGGATACCAATCCTATCAAACTGGACACAACCTTGGTACTTGGTTCAACCTTTTATTCTAACATTGGACATATTTTAATCCATCCTCTCATCCCATGGTAGGAAAATGTAAATTGTGAGACTGGTTTCTTGATCTAATATTACAAGAATGATGGATTTGAAGGGTTTCTAAGAAACTAAATTGTATTGGCACTTATCTCTGTATAATGATATCAAAAGAGCATTAAAATGGCAAATCTGCCGGAACTCCGTTTTAAAATTATGAAAGAGTTAAATAATAAGAAATTAACAATTTATTTGTTTCATAAATGTATACATACATATATAATATACAGAAAACACATGTGTGAATGCACACTATTCATATAACAAATACATGAAATTTAACATAGATCTTGTGGACGGAAATACTTAATATTTTACTTTGTGATTAGTGACTTTAGATATTGCAGTTTAAGTTTATAGGTTTCATAGATCTTCAAGAGCTAGTAGATATTCAAACTACTCACAACCCTTGATAGACTTGACAGAACCTAGTTTTCTTGTTAGACCCCCTTGTATTGGACCGTTTATCACAACCAAACATTGCATGGATCAGAATGAGGAAGACGATCTGAATGAATTACACGAATTTCGGGCCGAATTTAACGGTTTGAATTCAACCCGAAACTTGAATGGCACTAAATATCCAGGTTTGACGCAGGGTTCTATCTCCGGGGGCAGCATCGGAGCACACAGAGGAGGACCTCCTGAACCCCGCTATAGGAAGCATAGTGTAGAGTAGACCAACCATCCCTAGAACTGAGTTGAGTATCTGCTCCGTACCTAACCATCAGCTGAACAAGATTCAGATCTCCGCTCATACAGAAACTCTGAAGAGGAGTTTGTCCGACTGAATCGTATTGGTTGATATTGATACAGTGGCTGGAGGATCGAAGCAGATCTTCTAATTCTTGATAGTTCCTCTGCTCTACCAGAATATCAAATTTCTTCTGCAGGACGGAATCATATTCACTCCTGTGTGTGGATTTGGGCATAGGACGGAGAAGGGTTGTATCCGTCCTTGCAGGGTACAGGGGTTCCAACCTTTCTTCATAAATGTTCTTATACCTAGAAATATAATAAAATTTCTGTAAATCCTAAATATCAAATTTTAACTTGTAAAATTGATAATCCAAAAATAAGATTTGAATGCTCTGAACGCGAAAGACAATTTAAAATTGAAGATTAAGGATAAGTTGAATTTGTTCTAAAGATTGTTGTTTACCTGTAGGAGGATGTTTCAGGTGAGTGGGGGGAGGAGGGGGAGGGGCAGGAGGGAGAGGGGGCGGGACTGGGGTCAGATCCCACACTCATCTGTGAAACTGAGCTGGCTGGGGAATGGGCAGTCTCATCCAAACAATAGAAATTCATCCTGAGCTATATCAAGTACCCGGAGCTGAGTAAACCTTAAAAATAAATGATATATTGAACTTGTTTCTGAGTTTACACAATACACATATGTCAACATTGGTAAAAATCTAGGGTTTCAGTGTAAACATGTGTTAGGGAAGCCGGTATAATATCGTTGAGGGGGTATTTACCAACTTAAATTGACATACAAGCAATTCAATCTTTACAATTGTAAAATAAGTGTGAAGGAAGGAATTATTACCTGTAAAAGGATCGTAACTATGGTTGGATTTTTCCGCAGATTTAGCTGAAGGTTGCTTCTGCTCGTCGTAAAGACTCTGAACGGTGAACGAAGTGGTGAAGGCAGGTTGAGAATATCTCAAGGTAGGGGCAGGAGACGCTTCGGAGCACAGGGGGCGGATCCCTGCACTTAGAGTGCCGAGTAGCAACTGTGAACTGTCAAAGAGAAGAGAGGAATTGACCCGGCCCGAACCCAGCTCAGGTGTTCCCACGCCTTTACGGGTTAAACATTTTCTTTTCTTTTCCTACTTATAGTTTATTTTATATTCTCTTTTTATATTCGCCAGAGAGATTTGATTTGTCTTATTTGCAGGGTCGGATTAAAGAGAATAAGAAGCTGTATCAAGAGATTATACGTTAGCTGAAAGTATTCTTTCGTTGAATTTGAACTTAACCATGTTAACTAGATTATACAAAGTACGATGCAAGCTACGAAATGCAGTTCAAATAAGCTTGCATTTTATAGAATCTCAAGTATTTGAAACTTTTATAAATGCATTTAATTGCGCGTTGCATATGTGTCCTACATTGTGCACCAGTGCAAAATGCATTTAGCGTAAGGGGGGGGGGCATTGAACTTGTATAAAAGTCGTAGAAGAATTGGTAAATATATCTATCTCAGCCAATATCATACATCACGAAACCTTGAGTCCGTCCTTATTCTTTATTTGATTTCCTTCATCTATATTGTACATTGTTCCTCATTGAAATTCAAATTGGTTTTTGAATCAATGTTTCAGCAAAACCTTCCCCCTTCCAAATAATATAAGTTTGAAATATCAAAGGTTTACGACATAGGGTTCAAAAGATATAGGGATTAGAAAATCAGAGGTTGTGGCAAAAACTCAACTCCTTTATTCAATTTCCATGTTATTTCTTCAAACGTTTGAAAAATAATAATTTGCAATTTTAATTTTGTTCTTCACGTCAATGCAAGCACACCTAAATGGTTGAATTTTGTGTTAAGAAAAACTCAAAATTTTGTACATACAAAATTCATTTAGAAAAGCATTGGAATACAAAGAAAAACGTCCTTAATAACGAAAAAATCGTTGGATAGGATTGATAATGGTTTCTGGGAGGAAAGAAGTTCTTGTTGAATGTGTTTCCTGTTAAATGTATGAGGTTGTATCCTAACAGAGTTTGATGCGTGTGTGTTCCAATATATAATATATACCTAGAGATGAAGAATGGTTGTCCTTCTCCTCGAGAGCGTATCAAGAACGGATTAGGGTTTGGGTTCAAGTTTCCCACGATGAGCTAACTCCAACCGACCAGTTCTCCTGAACCTTAATATTAACCAGTTCTATTGAAGTAAGAAAGAAAGAAGAGAGGTTTTCCCTAAGCAGTGAAAAACATAAACCTAACTTTTCATCATGTTTTGTAAGGCTCAGTGTTAACGTGAATACAAATATAAGTTCTCGGTTGAAAACTAGAAGGGATTAAAATTGTATTTATTGGTGGGACTACAATGTTTGGTGAGAGTGGGGAGGGGGGTATCAATGGATTAGTCGGGTTTCTATTAATAGCAAGATATTTATGGTTTTACCGTCGGACACTGGACCCGAGATCAAGGTTCGGAATAAACCTAGAATAATCCCATGGTAAACTAACGTCCTGAGAACTTCAACTCCTGGGAACTACTCCTGGATAAAAGAAGAGGAGATTCATATCCGTTCCTTCAGAAGGAGCCGAACCTTTATACCCAACATTAAATTCCAATCAGAACATTTCCAACGCTTTACAAAACATAACGCTAAATTAATTATCCTAATTTTTCTTTTGTTGACGTTCAAACGTTCAAGAGCGGAAAAATTCTAGTAAATCTACCAAATCAAATTAATATTTATTCTTCAAGATTAGTAAAAACGTTAATAATGTATTTTTATTTCAAATGAACTATTCTTTAAAAATTACTATTTGTCTTTACCAACCTACTCTATTCTATTCTAAAGTTTTAAAGAAGCTGTGGAAAAGGTCTGAAAAGATTTACTCGCTAAAACGCTGTTCCCCAAATACTTCTCACTTTAATTTGAGAAATGAGCATATTTTATTACACATATTCCATTTGAACTGTCTGTGGGACTTAAGTGAGTTTTTTTTTACAAAATTTCGGATAAATTCCACAAGAAAAAATATCAGTAATTTTCTCCCTCCCAGCGCCCCTTATTGTGAGTTTACAACGAGTGGGATTTTTGGAATTTTTACATTTTCAAGAGTCCTCATTACCTAAACTACCGAGATACGGAGTAAGGATTGCTTGAGGGTTTAAGGACCTGTTCTAGGGTTTAAATACATGTGAACTAGAACCTACTTTAGTGTGAAAATAACCAGGCATAGGTTGGGTTGGTCATCTCAAGCCACCACCTTGCTTTGCCCCACACATCAAATTAAAATTCCTTTCCCAAATCACTTTACACATTCTTTATCTGGTGTGCGGGTAGACTGGAGCAAGAAGGTTCCCACGGTACCGGCTTCTCGCCAGTTCAAACCTAACTCTGGAGCTGGCAACACCGACACTGCTCTTACAGCCGAATCCTGAATCCAGATAATACAACATGATTGTTATTCAAACACCAACTGAGATTAATCAAAAAATGACAATGAAGAGAAAAGGCGAGGACTCCGGAGTAAGTTTCAAGAAACCTTGTTACCGAGGAACTATCTACGAGAAAATGCTCTCTCCTATTTCTCCTTCTTTAACACTTCCGATCAAAACAAGAATTTGCGAATCCTCTGAGAGATTTATCAACAGATCTCTGCAGAAAGAACTTTTTCAGCTTTTAGAAAATTCCAATGAGACGGAACTAAAGGATTTTTTATTAAAGAACAGTGATAAGATTGATATTAATCAGTATGGGGAGGACGGAGTAACACCGCTTCAGCTTGTCTGCCAGTCCGGAGGAGAAGTAGGAGTTGCTCGAACCTTGATTGGATACGGAGCTGATGTAAGATTGACCTCTAGAGACGGCTGGTCAGCTGTGCATATGGCAACATTTTCCGGAAACACAAGATTAATGCTTTATATTTTATCCTGTAGAGTATAGAAATATTTTATTTTGTTTTAAATGAATATTCATCTCTGAACCTAGAAGAAAATTCTCCAGTAACACTTTGGTGCAATTATAACACAAAATTTGTCAACTTTAGTGTTAGAATATATATATTTTTTATTATTAAAAAGTTGTTGATTTATTCTTGAAAATAAAAATTCATAAATGTTTCATTTTTATTAATTTATTTTTATGAAGTTGTCAGAAGTATAAATGTTCGCTAATATTTGGTCCGTTCTTAGTTTATAGTTTGCGGATTTCTTATCTTTTCAGTTAAAGATACTAAGATAAGGACAGGGTCTTAATTGAGCAAGTAGTTCTCACAGATTTGTTCTCAGAGTATAGATTATCTGTGTATGCAGAAAATGTATAGAAAATAATAAGGATCCTTGTGTTTTTACAACAACTGCCGCATATTAAATTAAAATAAATCACACACAAAATAACTTTTGAAATCGGGACTTGATGTTAATCAGATATAATAAAAAGGCATACGCAATAGAGTTCTGAAAAATACTTTTAGGACTGTATACTGTGAAACGTAGAATCTGGATTATAGAATGAAGTCTGTAGAATGTAGGCCAAAGATTGTAGACTGTAGACTTAGACTGTACACTGTACACTGTACACTGTAGACAGTAAACAGTAGACAGTAGACAGTAGACTGTAAACTGTAGACAGTAGACTGTAGACTGTAGACAGTAAACTGTATACTGGAGACTGTAGACTGTATTTTACAGACTCTAAACTGTTGACTAGACTGTAGACTGTGGACTGTAGACTGTAGACTGTAGACTGTAGACTGTAGACTATAGACTGTAGACTGTAAACTGTAAACTGTAGACTGTAGACTGTAGACTGTAGACTGTAGGTTGGAGCATGTATACTGTTTTGTACTATTATATTCTTTCTTTAGGTTTCTGGGTCTCTCTAAGATCTCCAAATCTTAACAATCTCATCCTAGCTTTAGGGTTCTTGTTTCCCCCAAGATTTCATCTTTCCATTCTTGCAAGAGGTTTTCCGTTCTTCTCAGGTCTTATCTCCAAGATTAAACTATTCTATCCTTACTGTAGGGTTCTAGGTTTTCCCTAAGATCAAAAAATAAACTATTAGCAAGGGTTCTTGATTCTCCTATGGTCTCTCTCCAACATTATACTATTCTATCCTTACTGAAGGATTCTTAGTTTTCCTAAGGTCTCATTTCCAAGATTATATTATTATATCCTTACTAGTTAAGGGTTCTTGGTTTCTCCTACGATTTCATCTCTAATATTATACTATTCTTGGTTCTCCTAAGGACTCATTTCCAAGATTAAACTATTTTATCCTAAATGTAGGGTTCTTGGTGTTCCTAAGGTCTCATCTCCAACATTAAATTATTCTGTCCCAACTGTAGGGTTCTTGGTGTTCCTAAGGTCTCATCTCCAACATTAAATTATTCTGTCCCAACTGTAGGGTTCTTGGTTCCCCTAAGGTCTCATCTCCAACATTATATTTCTCTCTGTCCCAGCTGTAGGGTTCTTAGTTCTCCTAAGGTCTCATCTCCAACATTATATTTCTCTGTCCTAACTGTAGGGTTCTTGGTGTTCCTAAGGTCTCATCTCCAACATTATATTTCTCTGTCCTAGCTGTATGGTTCTTGCTTCTCCTAAGATCTCATCTTTAACATTAAATTATTCTGTCCCAATTGTAGGGTTCTTGGTTCTCCTAAGGTTTCTAGGTTCACAGCTGAATTCCTTTTATAAATGTTTGAAATGAGTCTCTAATTCCTTAAACTCTAATTCACGAAGAAAGAATCTTAGATTTTCATTAAACAATGCGAACCATGGCTGAAATGTTAGAATACATTACTGGGGCCTGGGAAATATTTTCACAAGCTTAGAAAGAAACCATTACAATCTAGATATTCAAATATTTCTTTGTTGGATTTAAAAATATTTTGAGATATGCTTTTAGGATATATACGAAATATATTCCGTACATGAAATATAAATTCATGCTATATTTCTAGGCATTCTGAATATATTTGTTATATGTCAAAGTTATATTTCTAAATGTTCAGAATATATTTCTAGATATTCAGAATATATTTCTAGATATTCAGAATATATTTCTAGATATCTAGAACATTCAGTTTATAGTTATGTTTTTATCAGTCCAAGCTTTCAATTAACTTCATTTTTGCCAGGTTTATGAGTACAGAGTAACTGAATAGATCTGAGCTCTCCTGTTCAATATCCCACCCTGAGCTACTGTCTGAACCCTGCAGGGATCCTATCCTAATCCTTTATTTGAAATTATAATTGGGTTTACTGATTAGTATATTATGTAAATGTAATGGTTGAGACAAGCACCCTTCAGACTGGATTAGGCAAACAATTTTATTTATTTATTCATGAAATATATGAGTGCAGTAGTTGATAGTAGTTAAAGTAGTAGAAGGAGTAGTCCCTACTTTCAATATGAATCCATATTCCTTGAATATATACATATTTAATCAAATTCTACAATATAAGCACTCTTCCCACGTTCCCAGTCTTAAACAGATACTTTATTTAATTTGTTTTCCGAAGGGTGAGAAGGACGTTCTATCGCTGATTTACTCGGAAAATATTTTTCCTTTCTCTATTCAAGTTGAAACCATTGTCAACAAGTTTAGCATTGTATTCAACCCTGGTACAGTGGAATTTATCCGATATACCTACATCCTTTCATTCCACCCTACCTTACACATAGTTCTGTATACTGTACCTAGATACATATACTCTACAGTATACATCCTTTCATCCCACCCTACCCCAAGGTACCTTACCTTACACATAGTTCTGTATAGTGTACCTAAATAAGATACTCTACAATATACATCCTTTCATCCCACATAGTGCTTTATACTGTACATAGATACATATACTTTACAACATACATCCTTTCATTCCACCCTACCCTCCACATAGTGCTGTATACCGTACCTAGATACATATACTTTATAACATACATACTTTCATTCCACCCTACCCTACACATAGTGCTGTATACTGTACTGTACCTAGATACGTACAGATACTTTATAGTATAAATCCTTTCATAGATATAATTCTGAGGTTCAATTATATTTCTCTTTACCAGATACAATATATTACAATACCATACCAGATACAATATATTACAATACCATGCCAGATACAATATATTACAATACCATACCAGATACAATAAACTCTACTGCATCAGATAAATTTTACTCCACTCAAACAGATTCGATAATATTATACAGTACACATTTGTATACTCCTCTTTAAAATGTATACTCTACTGCATCATACCAGATACAATATACTCTACTACATCATACCAGATTCAATACACTCCTCTGCATCAAACCAGATACAATATACTCTATTGCATCATACCAGATGCAATATACTCTACTGCATCATATCAGATACAATATATTCCACTACACATTACAAGATACAATATACTCTACTGCATCATATCAGATACAATATATTCCACTACACATTACAAGATACAATATACTCTACTAATATACTCTACTATCAGATAAAGTATACTCCACTGTTCCAGAATTAATTTAAATATAATCATACCAGATGCAGTATAGTATACTACCTATACCAAAAACAATGTCCACAAGAAGGATACAGATACCAGATGGTTAAGAAGAATGGTTTAAGAAGGATCCTGAGAAAGATTTGACAATAAAAAGGATTCTCACGCGGTAAGAACTACTGGGAATCTTAATTCTGAAAGTCTGCCAAGTTTTCCCAAAACTAATGAATTTATTCACTCATGGTTCACAATAATCCTGAGAACATTTAGAAGCCTCTAACCAGGAAACAAAGACAAAAATGGAGAGAAATCTTTTCAAATGGTTCTATAGTCTATACCATGGATATCCTATTGGAAACCTTTAATAGTAAAGTATGTTGATCAAAGATTATCTATATTATTAACAAAGTAAGGGAGAACTACGGGTAACAATTTGTGACCTCGTAACTCCTATATCTTGAATTTTTCACCCAATAAGGATGAAATTAAACTTGTTGGTTTCATAACCAGTCAAAATAAACTTTAATGACAACCTGAAACTCTTAAATGATAATCTGATGAATAAGTATTGTTGAAAAAAAAATGAAAAAATGGGCTGAATTTTTTTGTGAACACTCAGGGGTGGCGGGGGGTGTTATAGGCTAAAAAAATTCGAAATTTTTTTCTTTTAAATATTTTTTTCAAAATATTTATTTAAATTTTTTTTACGGGTAACGCCGGGCCCTTTAGCTAATCTTCTATATAATAAAACAAGACATTCGTATTTAGATATATGTTGCGTATAGCCGGCAAAACGGCTGAACCGATTGGGATGAAATT
This sequence comes from Eurytemora carolleeae, assembly GCF_000591075.1. Lineage (NCBI taxonomy): Eukaryota > Metazoa > Arthropoda > Copepoda > Calanoida > Temoridae > Eurytemora > Eurytemora carolleeae. The sequence continues at coordinate 306,896 of NW_019396147.1, forward strand.
TTTGTTTTCCACGGGCAACGCCGGGCCCTTCAGCTAGTTATACATGAAACAGTCCAGAATTTGAATTGTTTTCAAAAATTTGTAACTTTTACATATGTTTCAAATATATCGTCGACGTTATCAGTCCAAAATCAATAAGAAATTGAATGAATAAAGACAGGATCCCAAGATATTTTTAACAGTTTTCGGCGGAAATCTAGCCAATAATAACTCGTTGGACAAACCCTGTCATTATGGCAGTGTTAATACCATCTCAGAGCAAACCGTCCTAAACCAACCCCATCCTGTTTCAAATATTTCAAACCCCTTACTGGTAATTGGGTCATTTTAAGAAATAATTGCTGTGATATAATTTTGATTTTGATATAAATTGACACTCATATTTTTATACAAAAAAACGTCCAAATCACCCTTCAGATGTTTTAAACGTTTTCTGCTATTTCATATAAAAATTCTTTTTCAATTCCTGTGATTAAAACTGATATTTAAACCAATATCAAGTGATAGGTTCCTTACTTCAGAAAACTAAGTTTTAAACCTTAGATTGTCAAGATAAGATATTCTAAACCAACTAAGTTCACATGATTAGGTTCCCCAAACCTTAGGAAACTAATTTCTTAAGATAAGGTTCCAAAACCTTAGGAAACTAGGTTCTCAAGATAAGGTTCCCAAACATTAGGAAACGAGATTCTCAACAAACCAAGTTCTCAACCAACTGGGTTCTCAAGATTAGGTTCCCCTGCCCTTAGGCAACTAGGTTCTCAAGATAAAGTTCCCCAAACCTTAGAGAACTAGGTTTTCAAGATGAGATATACTAAATCTCAGAAAACCAGGCTCTCAACCAACTACAGTGATAACCAGAAAACTCTTTAATAGGAAGTCGACTTTTAAACTCAAGTTATGACTTTTAATAACGCATAAAACATGAGGCACAACAATTGTGCAATGTAAACAGACCCATTTTACTTAATAAGTAATTTAATAAAGCTATTTGCTGTAAACAACATCAAATGCACTTCATAAATGCTACAACGTCGTTTTCATATTCGTCAGTTTTCTGGTTATGACTGTAGTTTCTCAAGATTAGGTTCCCCTAACCTTAGGAAACTAGGTTCTCAAGAGTAAGTTCCCCTAACCTTAGGCAACTAGGTTCTCAGCAAACTAAGTTCTCAAGATTAGGTTCCCCTGCCCTTAGGCAACTATAGGTTCTCAAGATAAAGTTCCCCAAACCTTAGAGAACTAGGTTGTCAAGATGAGATATACTAAATCTCAGAAAACCAGGTTCTCAACCAACTAAGTTCTCAAGATTAGGTTCCCCTAACCTTAGGAAACTAGGTTCTCAAGATTAGGTTCCCCAAACCTTAGGAAACTAGGTTCTCAATTTAAGGTTCTCAAACCTTAGGAACCTAGGTTCTCAAGATTAGGTTCCCTAACCCTAGGAAACTAGGTTCTCAAGTTAAGGTTCTCAAACCTTAGAAAACCAGGTTCTCAAGATTAGGTTCCCATAACCTTAGAAAACTAGGTTCTCAAGCAACTAGGTTCTTAAGATTAGGTTCCCCTAACCCAAGGAAACTAGGTTCTCAAGTTAAGGTTCTCAAACCTTAGAAAAAGTGACGGTTGGCAAAGTTGACACTGTGATATGTCACCACAAGACAGTTCCCACGATGGAATGACCTTGAGTAAAAATTGTTGTTAAAATCTACCACAAGATGGCAGGACTGATATGAACCAACATAAGCATACCAGAAATACCAATCCCACCAATTTAGTTGCAAGACATAAACAAATAAAGGTGTTCCAAGCTTAAACCCTTCAAAATAATGAGTTTCCCTTTCAGCTGTCATACCAAACATAATATATTGATATATATATATTATAGATCACAATGATATTCCCAGGACTAAGGTATTCGCCGCAAAATATTATTTTAGAGTTCCATGTTATTAGAATATCTATATTTGGATCTACATTCCATAATATTCTAATCAGATGGAATACAACAGAGGGAGGGAGCAGGTAGAGAAGGGGTGAAGAGAGGGAGGTAGCAGGTAGATTAGTGGTATAGAGAGGGAGGGAGCAGGTAGTGGAGGGGTATAGAGAGGGAGGGAGCAAGTAGAGAAGTAGTGTAGAAAGGGAGGGAGCAGGTAAAGAAGGAGTGTAGAAAGAGAGGGAGGGAGCAGGTAGAGAATGGGTGTAGAGAGGGAGGGAGCAGGTAAATAATTGGTGTAGAGATGGAGGGAGCAGGTAAAGAATGGGTGTAGAGAGGGAGATAGCAGGTAGAAAAGGGATTTAAAGAGGGAGAAGGTAAAGAAGGGGTGTAGAGAGGGAAGGAGCAGGTAGAGAAGGGGAGTAGACTATAGAAAGGGAGGGACCAGGTAGAGAAGGGATGTAGATTATTAAGAGGGAGGGAACAGGCAGAGAAGGGGTATAGAGAGGGAGAGCAGGTAGAGAAGGGATGTAGATTATTAAGAGGGAGGGAACAGGCAGAGAAGGGGTGTAGAGAGCAGGCATAAAAAGGGTGTAGACTTTATAGAGGAAGGGAGAAGCTAGAAACAGGTCCAAGAGTGAGCAGAGAGTCAGGGAGTGAGCAGGTAATGAAGGGGTATAGAGAGGGAGGAAGCAGGTGGAGAAGGGGTGTAGACTATAGAGAAGGAGGTAGATGTAGAAAGGGAGATAGAAAGTGAAGACTATTGTGATATGGGATGGGTGAGGGATGGAACATTGTGGTAGAGGGAGAGAGGGAAGGGTTGGATGAAAAGTTTCTCACGTGAATTCTATTTTTACAACCAAGAGCCAGCAATGTAGATAGAAGGTGTTCTTTACTCTAGGGTTAGATCTGAGGTTAGAACCTTGACAGATGATTGGAGAATCATGATACCAACAAAACCTGGTTAATAAACCAGGCAGATTAGAGACAATACCCTCAATGCTCAACCATGGGAACCTAGAAGAAATACGAATTCGGAACTAGGTTGTCTTACTAGATAATACACTAGATAAATATATAGCCAAAGTTAAATTCATGGATATTCCAGTAATGTTGATAGATTATTCACTAGATAAATTAAGTCAGAGTTAAATTCATGGATTCTCCAGCAGTGTTGATAGAATTTACAGTAGATAAATATATAGTCGGAGTTAAATTCATGCATACTCCAGTAGTGGTGATAGATTATTCAGTAGATAACTGTATAGTCGGAGTTAAATTCATGCATACTCCAGTAGTGTTCATAGATAATACAGTAGATAAATTAAGTCAGAGAGATAAATTCATGCATACTCCAGTAGTGTTGATAGAAAATACAGTAGATAAATATATAGCCGGAGTTAAATACATGCATACTCCAGTAGTGTTGATAGATAATAAAGCAGATAAATTGTGTCAGAATTTGGTTCTGTAGTGATGATAATATCGACCTAAAAGGTTTTTAATTGAAATAATCAATGTTTATATTGCGTCTCATTAGCAATTCAATTCCCTTCATCAATCATATTCTCCCCTTCAATTTAAATTTATTATTTAATGATAAGAACTGGACTGTAATTGAATTGTGGTTTGCATCATTATATTAACGATATACAGGCTTCAGATCATTTAGGACCTATTTCGCCACAAGGCCCAAACTAATAAAGTAGGGACTGCAAACCTATTCATGGATTCTTTATAATATAATATATTTAATGTTTTTTCGTCTCTTTTTTACATTCTACATAAATCCATTCAAACTAAAACCATTTAAAAAAATCTTTTTTCTTGGTCAAAAGAATTGAATTGTGCAGTTCCTAGCCTCGTATCCCAATTAATATATATATTTGGGCAGAGTGGAATACATGGTTCTCACGCCTTCGCTTATACTCATCTTAACTTCAACAGTTCCATCATCAACTGAACCCAGAGCCAACAGCTCAATCACGGAACTAAAGTTAGTTTAATCTTGGAACTAGGATTAGTTTGATCTTAAAGCTAGGATTAGTTTGATCTTAGAGCTAGGATTAGTTTAATCTTAGAGCTAGGATTAGTTTAATCTTAGAACTAGGATTAGTTTAATCTTAGAACTAGAATTAGTTTAATCTTGGAACTAGGATTAGTTTAATCTTGGAACTAGGATTAGTTTAATCTTGGAACTAGGATAAGTTTAATCTTGGAACTAGGATTAGTTTAATCTTGGAACTAGGATTAGTTTAATACTGGAACTAGGATTAGTTTAATCTTGGAACTAGAATTAGTTTTTTCTTGCATAAAGTATAAGTTTAAGCTTGAAATAGGATTTTTTAATGTTTTAACTCCAATTAGTGTAAGTTTATTTCTTAACTAAAAATATCTTTGTTGGTGATTCTGGTAGCTTAATCCGTATGGTACTATTAAGATTTAAATTGAAAAGTCGACCTTGGAAAGAGCATGGATTAATTGTTTACTCTAAATTGTTTTCATTATTAAAAACCTTCCTTTTTAAAGGCTATTAACTTTTGATTTGAACAAAATTAAGGTTTTTTCTCTTTAATCACTTATTAAGTTTGACTTTTGTATCATTTTAAAGATTTTACCTAAACCTGGATAAAGTGTTAATCAGTAATTACAGGACAAGAAGAGTAATATTTCTAGGTTTGTATTGTTGAGATTACTCCAGGATGTTGAGATTACTCCAGGACAAGAAGAGTAATATTTCTAGGTTTGTATTGTTGAGATTACTCCAGGAAATTATCAAGATTAGACACACCTCAAACTTCTCCGGAGTTAATAACTTAACACTACCCCAGTACCCCACCCACATCGTTTTTTATCTGACTTTGGTATACAAAAATGACAGCATTGGACGGGCTGCAATGAATCGTATTCTAATAAATTTGCCAAAACTCTAAAAATAATTTATTAAATAAAAAAAGTTAAAAACACTTTTGCAATGGTATATGCCCCGCACAATAATAATTTTTCTTTCTCAAACTAACTAAATTTGAAATTATTTGAAAAAATAAGAAGATTAAAAAAAATTCTGTTTAACAATCCGGCCGTTTGTTCTTGAAAATGGAAATAATAAGAATATTGAAACAAAAGAAAAACTGTCCAGCTAATACCATGATGAAAAAAAACAGATTATTGTCTCTTTAACTCATTTCCTTTATATTTGTTCTTGAACGAATATATCTTACTTCAGGGATAAAAAGAAGAGGGGAGGGTTACCAGGGGGTTGGGGAACACCGGACAAGCATGAGAATTTCCCGGTATGGAATGTTAAATTACACAGTTTTTCTTTCATGATTAATTTTCAAAATAAACAAAAACTATTTTTGAAAATTAGTGTTTTACATTAAAGGTACAATATCCATGCAGCACATTCTTTCTGTATTAAGCTGTTTTAACAAAATAGTTATTTGAAGACCATGAAGTAAGTTCTGTTTTATATTTACATAAAATTAAATTGTTAAAAGTTCGTTTACACAGCATCCACATATTTTCTGGAAAATATCTAGTTTTTCAACGATATTAGATGTCTAAATAGACGAGTTTTCTTTTTGCTTACAATTTTTTACAAAAAAATAAAGTTTGAAATGACAATGGATATTCTCCAGGTTTTTATTGTGTTCCCAGGATTGGTCTGGGAAGGCTCCGTCCCAAGGTTCGGGTTTGGTATATCTCTGTGTATATATGGGAACATGGAGAAATCCCACGGATTTCACTCAAATCCCACGCTGGGGAGATTCTACTAACCAAACCTGGGAATACAACAACAACACAGGGTTATTTACAACCCTTATACAGCTCATATTCATATAAATATATATTTTATATTCAATAAATAATATATAGAAACATTTATGTGAATTCATGCAATAAAAATATGTTTATAAATACTTATATAAACAACGGATCGAATATAATGTACGAAACAAAAATTATTTTTTAATTTTAAAACGATATGCATTGTATAAGATTATAAATATGAAATGTGAAATCATTTACACTTCCCTGTGAAGCACAGTTTTTGGGTTTACTCAGTACTCAAAACGTTATCATAAACAATAAACTTCTACACTCAATGCATGTTGCAGGGTGAAAAAAGTTAGCAGTCCCTTTGGAGGTTGTTATATTATCGAATAAGCATCTTATAAATATGGTTTCAAAATGTCCACGCAACATCTGAGCCCAATGGAAATTTAGTTGGTTTTCGGAGAGGATACACAGGGAACATTATAGTTTTTTCCATCACCAACCATAATTTTAAAATAGAATTTTACAATGTTCCAGATTTAATAATAACAATCTATAAAATATAATGTTTTCTTCTAAAATTAATAATTATGTTTTTACAACATACATTTTCTCCTTATACACCTATAAACACGCTGCTTTGGTCGAGGTTCGGGTTTCATGTGTTGGAATACTCCGGAGTTCTTGCATAACAAGGTTTGAAACCTGAAACTTAAACTCAGGCCTGAACTAAACCTAGAGAGAAGAACTGATCATCTAACACTGCTCCTGCGGGTTTAGAAAAGTTCGGCTCCTTTGCTCCATCTTATCTTGATATAGGATATTTTGGTCGGAGAGGCAAGACAAACAGTTTGTGAGACTGATGAGAGGAGATACCGTCCTGTACTAAAAGCCGTAAACAAATTCTCTTATCTATCTATTATAATAGTTCTCACGAACTCAAGTTCTCAAATCGTCATATGATTATCTCTAGGTATCATGCTCTACACAACATACTTCTCTCCAAGTATGGAAATGGCTCTGAAACTGGAAACTGATCTGGAGTTTCCACATGATATGGTTTTCAGAATTTGTTTTAGACCCTGAGCTAGCAGAGCGGAGAGAAGCATCTTCAACAATGGTTGGAATCTACACACTCTCCTCTACTCAACCGTCGTTCCCAGAACATTCCCAATCCTAGCTTTCATCACATTCTCAAACCTTTTCTTCTAGGATTTATTAGATTTCAATATTGCGGATTTTCTTCAGAATTTGAATTAGATTTAGTATTTGTTTAATATTTACTAGCTGAAGGGCCAGAAGTTTCCCGTGTAAAAAATCTTTAAAAAATCAAAATAACAAAAAAAATTTTGAAAAAAATTCTACTTTTTTTAGCCAAAACACTCCGGCCACCCATGAGCGATTACTCTAGACGTCCATAGGTTTATATAAGTAATATATGACATGGCACTTTTCTTGCTCAAAGATTGAAAAATCTTCGCCCAAATGCCTTTCAAGGAATTATTAATGATATTTGACTTAATGCACGGTCTCCCTTAGATTTGAAAAGAGAATTTCTGAGAAAGGTTCCATTTTATATTTTGGTATAGAAATAAGTACAAAGAAGCAGGTGCCCCTTGTATCCCTGGATCCGGGAATCTAAGGATTTAAACATTAAACTTCTTCACACACATTCAATACAAACTAGACACAAGGAGAAGGTCAATTTTACACTTCTAGGACAACTTTGTGACATTGTAGCTCCTTTAGATCTCGTTTTACGCACAAGTGTGGGGAAAGCAAACTTATCTGTATACATATATAGAAATTCAAAACATTTTTATTCTTATCAGTAACTAGTTAAAAACGTTTAAGATTTAAATTTTAAATAAAATTTACTTTACTTAATTTACAAGAAATCAAAATATTTTTTCAGTAAAGAAGTTATGGTTGAAAACGGTTATAATTTAAATTTTTAATAACATTTTCTTTAGTTTAACTTGAATACTAAACACCGAATAGTTAGAAGAGAATAACATTGATTTCAAAATATTTCACAATTTTGTGACATAATCATGAAAGAGTACAGTTATAACTAGAAAACTGTGGAATATGAAGTCGACATTAAAAGCAACACTTAACAATATTTGATGTTACATCTGGCAAATATTTATACTTTTAACTTATACAATACTCATTAAGTGAAATTGGACACTGCACAATGGCTGTGTCTCATGTTCATTGACCTTTTTAAAAACAGAACTAGAGTGACAATGTCGTCTTCCTATTCCAGAGTTTTCTATTCCTATTCATCACTGTACTAATCTCTAATTGTGCATTTGATGACGCTCAATTTAATATCAAAATATTTATATGTTGATTTTAAGCAATCAATGTACTTACGTGGAGTTGCTTGGTTTCAATGTTTTTGAACATCAAAAGGTAGACACAGCAAATAAATCTCAGACTATCTTTAAAAATCCTGTTTCTGTATAAAGATTATAAAAGGTAGACACAGCAAATAAATCTCAGACTATCTTTAAAAATCCTGTTTCTGTATAAAGATTATAAAAACTCAGATCCCTTCTGAGATAAAACCAATTGATATTACATTCACACGCATATGTACAATATACATACACACTTTCATGAGTTAATTTCCGGAGATACGAATCCGTTTCCTCTTGATCCGTATCCATGCCGGATCCGCATCCACCGGATCTAGGAGAGGATGTTCGTCTAGGTTTGGAGTAAACAAAACCTCTATTAGTTCATTCTTCTTCGTCGGCATATATGGATTCCTAGCTGAGATGCCCAGTGTTGCCCGTGGACATAAAGAAAAATAAAATTCAAAATAAAATAGAATTTCGTTAGACTTTGTCACCCCGAGGATACTCATGGGTTTCCTAAAAATTAAGCGAACAGCTTTATTATATAGATTTTGTTTCCAGTGGGAGTTTAAAATGTAATCTAAATCAAAATTTAAAAAGAAAATTAAGTAAATGTACGTTTTTCATTTGAAAGATCTTGTTAAGTTTTTATTTTGAACCCGGAGCATAATCCCTGTTCCAGTATTTTTAAACCAATTGTACAGACGGAACCTTAATCTATACGATGACCTGAAAACCTTTATTTTAATCTTAGTAATTTAAGGCTTAGAATCTTTTGAGAATACAGCTTAAAGTAGAGGAAATAATAGTCAATACAAAACCTTGAAAATATTAAATCGTATCTGTATAGCTCTACAGCTATATAGCTCTATAGCTTGTATCTAACAAGAAGAAAACAAGCCAGACACCTGGAGACGTAAATAAAGAAGAAAAAATATATATATAACGCTTCTCTACAACTTCTCAAACTGGTTAGGAAGGTTCTCAGATAGATTTAGATTATGGATATGAGAAGATCAAATGAGTCATTTTAACCGGGTTCAATAATCCCCCCCCCCTACCCGCCACCTTTGTATTCCCCACCCCCTCCTGCACCACCTTTATATATCCCCCCCCTTATATTCCCCCGTATCCTCCTCCAAGTGGCCATTATCCATATTTGATTGGTTATACTCCCTCTGTGGGAAAACTGTAGGATATGTGGGAATATTCCTGGTTCCCTTCCTTTCCCGTCTCCGTCCTCAGGTTCGACTTGTATCTGAGAACTCAGGCTAATTATTCTCCGTCCAGAGGGAGATCCAACATTCCCCGTTCCCAAGAAGATTGTAAAAATGATAAGCTAGCCATATTTCAAAAACTATTATTTCTAATTTTCACTCCTAATTTCTGGAAAAGATTTGAGTTGTTTCGTTTACTTTTCTATAATCAATATCTAACAACAACTATATTATTTGTAACTAAGAATTACCTAGATGGATTTTTATGAAAAGTTGTCGACTTATTTTTGCACGACAAGCAACTAAAAAAGACAAAAGAAAAAAAACAAAGTAAAAAAATCAAGGTTTTTTATTTTTATTTTCATTCAACTGTTTGGACGGAAACATTTAATATAAAGTTATTTCCAAGAATATAATTTGATTTCTGATTTCCGGAGAAAAATGATTCTGAAATTGTTGAAAAGTTGCTAAATATTCAAAAATCTTTAAAAACCAAAACTCACCAAGATATTTTTATGTTTATTAATAGTGTAATAAAATCAAAAAAATCGATGAACTTTTTATCTGCTGCTATTGTTATTATTAATCCTATTTAATATTTTAAGGTTGATATTACACTGATTTTCATAATTATCTCAATTAAAAATCTCAATAAGACGACAAGTCGGTCTCGAAGGAATTGAGACTTTGCCAGAAACTTTGATTCTCTATTCCAAATATTTTTGAAATTTAATGTCGTATAACTTAGATATTTCAAACTATAAATTATGTTAAATCAATTAATAAAAGTTTGAAATATCAATGGTTTGCACCATCAGGCTGAAAATATATAGAGATGTGAAAATTTAGGTTTGTGGCAAATACATGTTTTGGTTGACACGGTGTATGTTTATATTTTGGGTGACACGGTGTATGTTTATATTTTGGTTGACACGGTGTATGTTTATATTTTGGTTGACATGGTGTATGTTTATATTTTGGTTGACATGGTGTATGTTTATATTTTGGTTGATATGGTGTATGTTTATATTTTGGTTGACATGGTGTATGTTTATATTTTGGTTGACATGGTGTATGTTTATATTTTGGTTGATATGGTGTATGTTTATATTTTGGTTGACACGGTGTATGTTTATATTTGGTTGACATGGTGCATGTTTATATTTTGGTTGACATGGTGCATGTTTATATTTTGGTTGACATGGTGCATGTTTATATTTTGGTTGACATGGTGCATGTTTATATTTCGGTTGATATGGTGTATTTTTATATTTTGGTTGACATGGTGTATGTTTATATTTTGGTTGACATGGTGTATGTTTATATTTTGGTTGACACGATGTATGTTTATATTTTGGTTGACGTGGTGTATGTTTATATTTTGGTTGATATGGTGTATGTTTATATTTTGGTTGACGTGGTGTATGTTTATATTTTGGTTGACGTGGTGTATGTTTATATTAATACAATTAATCTAAAATTACTCATTTTCCACTTCTCCCAAGATAAACACTAGATTCCTCACATTGTTTTCTTTTAGGGTTTAATCATTTTCAATCTACAATGCGTCATCAGGTTCAAGTATCCAGAATTAATTTATTATTTTTTCAATAAAATTGGGATTAAGAAAGGAACTGAACACTTTAGTTTTCTAGTCATCTTTGCAACCTTTTAAAACCATTTTATAAATCTAACCAATTTTAACAATACAGATAATTTCCAAGATTTTAAATGTAAAATATATTAGTTTTTACAAAATTTACCACAAATTTTAAGAAGAGTTTAAGCGTTTAAAATCTGAACTTTTTCTCGAGTGCACTCTGCCAAACCAGAGAAATAGTGCCTTCATATCAAATACTTTCCGTTGTTCATTAAATCTCACCACTTCATAAATTACTTATGAAAAAAAATATTTCTAACATTTGACACATAAAACGATTATGAAATTTTCCCCAAAACAATTAATGTTAGTTTTATATTCAACAAATAGGTTTAACTGAAGAAAGCCTGGTAGAGTTTACAGTTGAAATCAGTTTCCGTTAAACTATTATTAACCTGAGCGTCCCTATGCCAAAATGAACCCGGAGAAAGGACGCGGAGTATTCACAAGATTTGGGAAACCATTGAGACGGAGCAATCTTGTAAGACGAGAGTATTGAATATTAGACAGTTTTATTACACATGTCCAATTGTAAACTGAGAACTTAAATCATGGAATAGTAAGGAGAGGAGAAAAGTATATTTACAATCTCTGAATCAAGAATAAATCTAAATCTAAATCACAGAAAAATTTGACATTTTCCAGAGTTTTCAGCTAAATATTCAATTGTATTGAGAGAAAGAAGAAAATACCCCCCCCCCCTCTTTACATTTACTACTTTTCCCATCAGTTATATTTACATCTCTCTCCAGTAGTCCAAATACTCTATTTTTCTACTTTCAATCCTGTTTTCATTTTCAATCGGTTTTCTTATTTCCCGTTTCCTTCCTTTTCTCTTTCTTTCCCTGCTTCTCCCATTCACTCCATTACAAACTCACAAACACAAAGGAAACTTTCCTGAAAAAAACTTGATTGCCAGATAAGACCTATCTCCCATAATCCGCCATATACCAAAGTTCTTTCTACAGTAGTCTTTCTGAAGTTTATCATGATGCCCTGATAGTCCCATCTCATCCTAGCTCTTTTTCCTATCTTATCGTAGTCCTTTTTCCCCATCTCATTTAAGCCCTTTATTCCATTTCATTCTTATCCTTTCTTCTCCCATCTCGTCCTAGCCCTTTCTTTTCCCATCTCATCCTATTTCTCCTTTTCTCCCATGTGATCCTATTCATTCATTTTTCCCATCTCATCCTATTCCTTTCTTTTCCCATCTCATCCAAGTCCTTCCTTTCCCATCTTAATCCCTAACTCCTAATGATTAATCAATGTCTTCTCCCGTCCCCCTTCTTTCCCCACTTTATCTTAGCACCTCCTTTTCTACTAATGGTACCACCTCCTTTTCTACTAGTGGTACCACCTCCTTTTCTACTAGAATCCCTTTTCTCCTCCTTGCACCCTTTGTCCAATTTTATCACCTTAATTCCTCCTCATATCACATTCTTTACACCTTTTAGCCCCATTTTCTCTTAGAACCTCCTTTCCTTTTTGCACCTCCTTTCCTCCTCCTAGCGCCTTCTTTTTTCCTCTTAGCTCCTCCGTTACTCCTTCTAGCACCTTCTTTTTTCCTTTTAGCACCCTTTTCTCCTATTAGTACCTCATTTCTTCCTCCTAGCACCCTTTTTCTCCTCTTAGTACCTCCTTTCTTCCTCCTAGCACCCTTTTTCTCCTCTTAGTACCTCCTTTCTCCCTCCTAGCACCCTTTTTCTCCTCTTAGTACCTCCTTTCTCCCTCCTAGCACCCTTTTTTCTCCTACCTTCTCCTTCCTTAGACTTCTCCACTTCTATGCACACCGTCTGCATTTAACTAATTACAAACAGAAATACAAAAATCAGCTTTTATTACAATTGCAACTTAATGAATATTACGCATAAATGTTTTAATTTACAATGTAAAAACCCTAATGAAAATTTAAATGTAATATTTCAATATTTCTTTTTAATTTTTAATTATACCATTCGCGGGTAGACTGCAGAGTACAGTGTATAGTGTGTATACCCGAATACTAAAAAGCTTGCTTTATGTGCATATATAACAAGGTTTTTATTCAACCTCGGACAGGAACCGTTAAACGGATATTTAAGAATTCAAAGAATAGTGTTTATGCAGTTTGCTCCGCTAATTTCAGAGTAAGATTAACGTTATTGTTATTATATCTTTTCATCATGTTATATGTAGCTCTTCCATGTTAAAAGGTGAATATCAAAGTTTTTATTTATCAACCAACTGTTTCGCTAGAAGCGTAAACAAAGGGAATGATCTGATCCCCCCCCCCCTCCCCTAGCCCTGGATAAGTTAAAACTATGGTTTCTCTATTGAGCCCTCATCTGTTATAATAAAAAGGTGTCAGCCCCCTGAAAACATTCCGTTTATGCCCCTGCCTTTCAATAGAAAATATTAAAAGGCTCATAATAGGGGTGCACTGTTTAAAAAGACGAATACGGCAAGAATTTCTTAATGTTTTTGAGACTCAACTTTTAAATAATTTGTATTATCATTTACTTAGAAAGCCGACAAAACTTAAAATAAAAATGGATCTGTAAATACAGTTCTTTTCTTTGACAATCGAGGAATAGTAAAAACACTTATTTGAGTTACAAAAATGCCCTCCTCCTCCTCATTGATTAAGAATAAATGTATGAAATAACTTTGGTTTCTAAGTTTAGCGGAGAGAGGTTTGGTTAGCTGCCGCAATATCCTCCAATAGGAATCCTTGCTCCGGGGGGATCCTAACTAAACCCACGGTGCAGAGCAGTCAACCCGGTCCTAACTCAGATCGTAACGTATATCGTATTCAGTTCAGTCTACTTCCGACCCTACCCCAGACAGCATGCATATCCCGCAGTATACATCCTGTTGTGTTCAAAATAGAAAAAGAAGATTATCCTTCTCTTCTCACGAGAAGAATTTTGAAGATAGATCCGAGGATCGAACCCTGATATCTCCTGTAACTCCGCCCTGCTCAAGTTCTGAAATCTATCCTGATTCTCCTGCATCAGTTCTATCCTATACCGAGGACTCTGATTACGAAGAGGAACCTATGTCTAAGGTTCCAAGATATATCGGAACTATTTATGAGGAACGGCTTGCTCCCCTCAGTCCTGTCACTTCCCTCCCCGTTCCAGTTTATGTCGGAGCAGGACACGGAAACTCAAAGAACAATATACTTCAAGTTAAACTTTTAGAATTAATAAATCTTGGAGAGGAAACCGTTCTAGACGAATTCCTAGAGGAGAACGGGAAACATGTTGATATAAACCAATACAGTGAGGATGGAGTTACTCCTCTACAGTTAGTTTGTCAAGAGGGAAGAAAGGTTTCTATAGCCCGAGTTCTTGTCAAGTACGGAGCTGATCTTAAACTTACATCACGGGACGGATGGTCTCCAATTCATATGGCAACCTTTTCCGGAAACCTGCAGCTGATGAATTTCATCCGAAATTGTCCAAAATGAAGAAAATTACAATTTCCTTATAATTCATCTCCTGATTAGTCAGTTATTCAGTCTTGTCATTTATTTCACGATTATACATTCAGATCTTTAAATATATTATATATTCATATACATATTCATATCAACTTGTTATTTTCTGAATACGAGAGGAACCCAGTTCTAAATTAAATCATGTTAAATATTAAAATGTTAGACAGATACGAGATAAAAGAGTACGATTTAATATCCTTACAATTAAACTACGATATAAATTTTAATTTCAGCAATTCAAGGTTTAATTTCGATAGTATTTGAATTGATTTATCAAAACGATAGTTCTAGTTAAAGGATATTATGTATTAAATGTAAGGTTCACCTAAAAAAAATATCACAGAAGGAAAACTATGAGATTGAATTTACTCAAGAAAACCTGTTTTAACTGTCCTGAACTAACCCTAACCTAATCTAAGTTTAAAATCTAGAGAACTAAAAAGTGTAGCATAACCTAACATTTTTACTGAACGTTATTCTTTACTCAACTATACCAGGTGCTGGTTTTCTTAATTATTCAACGAAAATTTTTTTGAAAAAAAAACAAATGGTTTCAATTTAATTCAATGAAAATCTAAATTTTTTATTTCCTTTTATTTTAAATCCAAATTGCTCAGTTTTATTTAAGTTCGAAATAAAACGAGATTTACAAACCGGGTTTTATTCAACTATCAATTCGTTAATGAATGGGGTTCTTAAACTCTAAGTTATTCACGAGTGTTTTTAAAAGGGGGCTCTTGCAGAAGTAAATTCTTTAAAGGGGTGTAGTAGGTCACGTGGATTTAACGGTTCTGTCAATGTTTCAGAAAGCTGTGACTTTCGATCACCATTTGACCCCTTACACATAATTTTTTGACCTTTTTCTTTAAAATTTTTTTGTCGGTATATACGTTTTGAACGAAATAGTATTAAGTAAACAAATCTGTAAGTTTAAAGATTGTTGAATTATAGACCAAAACACGTTTGATTCCAAATAAAAGAAACCAAATGATTCTCACACTGGTTAGTTTGGGATGAGGTGTAGTCAATGTAATTCATAAAGGGATTATTAATATTGTCTTGGTCATCGTGCAATACAAATCCTCGAGATTTCTATCATGATCACATATTTAACAATTTTACCGAGTTTAACGATTTTAACGATTTTATGCGTAACTCCTAATTAAATGAGTGCCATTAACGATTTTAAATCTAGAGTTCTGTTTCAACCATTCTCTAAATTAAAATCTTCCAATTAATTCAAAGTGAACTTATCTTATTAATTTAGTTTATTCGCTCAATGAACACGAGGACTCCCTTGCAATATTTAAATCAAAAATGTTCTTTCAAAAATAAAGATCATTTGGAATCATAAACGATAACCAGAAAACCATTGAGCTTGCGGCACATCAATTCTGCAATGTAAAACAGACCCATTTCACTTAATAAGTGATATTTTAACTTACTATTAAAGCTATTTGCTTTTTAACAACATCAAAAATGCAGTGCAGTATTGCTTTAATGTCGTTTTCCTATTTTACAGTTTTCTGGGAGAGGGAGGGGGGGTAATGTGCCGGAAAAGGAATCGTGGTTAAAAGGAAGAAGTTCGAAAAGAAAAAAAGGAAAGAAGAAAGAATAGAAAGAGGGTAAAAGATGGAACTAAGAAGGAAAAATCGAGAGAAAAAGGTAGAAAAGAGGGCGGAGACGGAGAAAAAGAGGAAAGAAGGAAAGAGGGATAGATGAAGAGACGAAAGAGAGAAGAAAAGGAGGGAAAGATTGAGAAGAAGTAAGGTATAGAGAGAAGGAGAAGGAAAGAAAGAAGAAAGGAGCGAAGGAGAGAGTTAAGGAGAGAGAGAAGGAGAGAGAGAAGGAGAAAGAGAAGGAGTAAGAGAATGAGAGAGAGAATGAGAGAGAGACCGAGAGAGAGAGAATGAGAGAGAGAATGAGAGAGAAAATGAGAGAGAGAATGAGAGAGAGAGTGTGAGAGAGAATGAGAGAGAGAATGAGAGAGAGAACGAGAGAACGATAGAGAGAATAAGGAGAGAAGGAGAATTTTTTGCAGGTGGAGAAAAATGTAATAGGGTCCATTTTTGCAACATTTAATTGCGCTATAAAAATCGTTAAGATTTGCACACAGATTGACTTTCATGTTTAAATTATTGTTAAGTGACAGTCAGGAAATATTATTAAAGAGTTTTAATGTTTGGAACATTGATTTCATTCTTTAAGAACACTGTAAAATTTTTGTGTCCGCTGTTGCAAGTGCTATCTCCCAAAGGATATAAGAATTGAAAGCAGTATCTCCTGTAGACCAAACCAAGCCAGGATAATTATGAGAACATATATCCCGCCTATTGATCCCTGATTTGCACTCCAAGCCCCCTTTTCCTGATCTGTTTCTGTTCCGGAGAAAAATTCTCGGCATTCTCTCATGGTTGCGATCTTTGACAACAGTCTACAGTCTACAAAGTCAGCTCCGCTAAGATTGACCTTACAACCTATTTGCATTCCTAAAGCTGAACCTTCTTTGTGAACATATTATAATATTATAACAGATAATATACAAATATTCAAAACCTTTCTTTACAGAAAATAAATCTTAAATTCCTATCATCAAAGCGTAAGATTGCTAAGGTTTTTGTTTAAAAGAATTTTCACACACTAATTATTTAATGACCCTTTAAATAAAGACGGCAATTGAAAATTTACTTTTAACCTTTATTTGATAAACAATGATTGAAATTTTGTCTTTTTTATTTGGAATGTTTTCTATCTGGAATATTTTCTATCTGGAATGTTTTTATCTGGAATGTTTTCTATCTGGAATGTTTTCTATCTGGCATGTTTTCTATCTGGAATGTTTTCTATCTGGAATGTTTTCTATCTGGAATGGTTTCTATCTGGAATGGTTTCTATCTGGAATGGTTTCTATCTGGAATGTTTTCTATCTAAAATGGAAAAGTTTCAGATAATTTCTTTAAAAAAACTTTGGCTGAAAAACAAAACAAAATATTATAGAAGAAAACAATTATAATATTATGTAATAATATAGATAAAACTAAACTAAATCAAAAAGAAAAAACTAATTCAAAATTGTAAATATCTAAAATGTAATAGTAATTTCTTAATTTTCATTATAAATTTTGAAATCAAATTTTAATTTGTAAATTGTAAATTATGTAAATTGTAAATTGTAAATGATAAAGCTATGAAATATTTATGGTTTAGTGTCTTCATTAAAATACGCCTCTAGACACCTAATCTGAATATATTTAATTTCATGGAAAATAAATAACGTTTTCATAATTCTTGGAGATTACATTTAAAACAATCTTGTTGAGTTATTCTATCAAAACTTTATTTATTTCCATGTTGAAATTGATTTCAATCGGGTTTTTCTGTTTAACCGATTCAATTTAGAACTTCATCTGAGATTTTAAACCGACTTCATCTGAGATTCTAAACCGACTTCATCTGAGATTCTAAACCGACTTCATCTGAGATTTTAAACCGACTTCATCTGAGATTTTAAACCGACTTCATCTGATCTACCCGTGTGAGCTGAAAGGCTGGGTATATATACTGACCGTGAGAAAGGTTGAACTGAACAGTTTTATGTAGATGATTATACCATTTATGCCATTTATACAAAGCGATATCATCTTTTCATGCTGAGACAAGAGAAGAACTCTAATACTAGCTTCTGGTTTTTCCTTTATTCAACTAAACCCAAACCTTTATGAGATATCTAAACTACTCTAGGGTTGTAATTCCTTTATTATTTGTCCAATTAAAGAAAGATAACTAGTAAGAAACACAATATTATCTCAAGAGAGATAAACAAGGAAATAGAATTTAAAAAGATTTTTTGTCATCCGATGTTAAGATAACCTCGAGTATGAGAAAAACACGGGTTGGCAGGCAAACTCTCAGCTTTCTCTGGGGTTAGTTCAAGACTGCACACACCGGTCAAAGTTTAGAAATAAACTGCACTTGCAGACAAATATAATATTTTAAGTGAAACTAGTATTAAGTTCAGAAATTGTAAGTTAATTGAATTATTATAAAATATTCTAGACATACAAATGTTTTAGATATTTTAAGAAAATTCTGCAAAACATTCATTGAAACTAGAGATTGGTACAACAAATGAGTTTTGGTGAAATTATTTATGAATATTTTTTTGAGTGTTATATTCTGAGGCATATTGATGTCTAAATCGGTGAAAACGACAGGAGACTGGATGTCACTTTTTCTAGGATCAAAATCAAGCTCCAGAGATACCCAGAATACCAGTACCAGGTACTCAGGTAGGTACTCACCACCTGGTGACTACTCCGGATCCAGGTATTCGAGTAGATACTCACCCACTGCAGACTTCTCGGGTAGCAGGTACTCCAGAGATGCTGTTACTTCTCCAGTAGGAGACTTTAGCGGGAGAAGAAGTTTTAGAACCGATCAACCTTCTCCTGGTCTTGAATATACTGGGAGTCGGTACTCCAGAGACGAAATATCATCTCCTCCTCCATACAGACGAACTCAATCTTACACTGCCAGCTCCAGATACCTTCCACAATACACATCCAGGTTAACAGATGAGAGTTCAGTTTCAGAGAAACCAGATTCAGGTTCATATCTAAGACGAGAGAATGAATCTGGATCTTCTCTCCAGAATGGGAAAGTACAAGAGTCTAAAAGTCGGAGTTCTGTCACAGTTCTCAATGAAGGAACCATTGTAATAAGAAGAGAGGGAGGAGTAGAAGACTCGAGTGATGAGGATGAAGGGGATGAGGAAGAGGATTGTCCAGAGGATGAAAAGCAACTTCCGTCTCCAGCTAGAGATCCTCTAGAGGTAAGAAATAAATTGAGAAAAATATTTTTTTTAAATGTGTTTTAAATACCATATGTTTAGATGGAAGAGGAAGAATTGCTGATAAAACTTCAAACTGCTGGCTTTCTTCTTAGTTTACCAGAAGTATATACATTGTTCATTTTACGTGTTGATGTTTGGTTGTTTATCTTTGTGTTAATTTGTAAAAATATTGTCTAGTTGTCTTGTACATATATATTACTAGGCTTTGAGGGCTATCCCTCCCCCTTTTCTCGCAAAGTTTTTAACTTTTAGTTGTTGCTCTTTATGTATCCAGTAGATACAACAAATTTTGATTTTGCAGTTGGCGGGGCTTGAACCATGAATCCTTGGATTATGGATCAAACACGCTAACCACTTCTCCATCAAACCTTGATGATTTGGTAATGAAATAGGGACCAGAGAGCTCAACCAGATCATTATAAGTTGAGGGCCTTGCATAATGCTAATTAGTGCACCTATTCATTACCACAGAGTACTCAAGTTTAGCAGACTAAACAAGCATATATATCTGATATATTGTCTAATTGCTAATGTTTTCTTAATGTCAATTGTATATGAAATTGTCTTATTGTCGTGTGTGTATATCTTTGTACTATTTTACCAATTGTCCTGTAACATGAACTTTTGAATGGACGGATAGAGATAAGCTCCTTCTCAAAAAGCTAAGATTTGTCTTTGCCTCCGTTTAGGTACCTTTACAAGTTATTAACCCTATCGTAAAGAATTAAATCTAAAGAGTTAAACTCTTAAATTCAAAAGTTTCCATCGTGGATATTAAGAAAAGCTTAGGTCTATCTCGACTAACAGTTTTTGACTCTGTTTTATGCATAAATCATATATTTTTGTAGTAAAGAGTTTAAACTTTTGTAAATTATCCGTTCATTTTGTATTTGACGTTTTCCCAGGAAGAGCAGGCAAAGAGAAGATTAGTTGAGATCCGACAGATAAGAGAGAACCCTGATCTATTTAAACCTGAGAACTCCCGAGACTGGAAGTTTAGCCTGATATCTCAGGACCTTGCTAAACCTAACACTGCCAGGGCAGAGGAGGAGAAAATATTACTTTTGGTAAATATAAAATGAACTGAGGTTTTGCCCCAAACTCAAATTTTCAAATTTCTATATCTTCGCAACCTGATCGTGAAAACCTTTGACATTTTATCTAACAGAATTCATAGTTTGAAATATCAAAGGTCTCCGAAATTGAGTTGAATGAAAAGATATAGAGAAAATAAAATCAGGGTTAGTTGCAAGAACTCAATTTCTTTAATAATAATAATAATAATAATGATAATAATAACAATAACTAGCTGAAGTGCCCGGCGTTGCCCGTGGAATTAAAAGAAATTGGGCCACCTATATATATATATTCAGCACACATAAATATTTATATGAGCAAATAGCTTTAATAGATAGAAGATAATAAAAGTATTATTTAGAGGTTGTGTTCCCGCGGTATCTCCGACGTGGAGCAGACGGATATCCAGGTTCGGTTGCAGGAGCTCTGGAGAGACCGGAGAGAGGAGGTTGAGCGAGGAGTTGGAAAGTTAGAGGAAGAATATGAACATCATCTGACGGAGTCAAGCACTGAGATATCGGAGCTAGAAGGATCTATTCGAGGGAAACAAGCTGCAATATCTAAACTACAGGGATATACGATCAGGATTATAAATATTTCAGTTTTATAAAAAACCCATGGTTTAAAGGGACTGTACGCATAATTTCAAGTGACCCTCCATGCAAAGATAGCAATGCTCGATTCACAAATGAACCTTTGAAACCGTTCTCTGATCATTTATGTGGAGGATATTCTCATTTTTCTAGGCTTAAAAGTATGTTTTCCTGCAGCAAAATTTTCAAATTGAAAATTATCAGTTTTCCAAATTATAAACTTAAGCTTTTAAGGGTACCGTTGTAAATCGGACATTGCAATCTTTGCATGAAGGGTCACTTTGAATTACACTTACAGTCACTTTAAAGACAGTTCTGTTTTCTGTATTATATATTCTGGGTTCAGGAGGAGTTGTTGATTCTCAGTATCAGGAAAGAGAAGGTTGCTCAGGATATGGAGAAGGTATGTTTTTTCAAGATTGTGTTCATCATTAGATCATTATAGTACTCAGGGTTTTCCTCATGCAGGGGAACTCACAAAGGAAGAGACTTTAATGCCGACCTACATATCGTTGACTAACCCACTCTAAAAGTTAAATTTGGTTTTCTTTCCTAAATCTGTCTCTTAGTTGATTTGGGAAAGAAAGAATCAAATGCAGGGATCCATGTAAACAACAATACTGGACAAATTCCCTACACGCGTCTAAAAAGTCTCATTCTTTTTGGGTAGCCCTGTAAATATTTGCTTTGTCTGTCTGTTTGTATCAAATAACGTTAAAACGGCTGAAACGATCGCACCACATTTCATAAAGCTCATTTCGCGGATTTGAGCATTATCAAGTTTTAAAAATCTATACAACTTTTTCTGTTAAAATTTTTCAATTTCGACATAATTCTTCCCTGGGGTTATGAAAGATATGTAGTGGTGGTGATGGGAAATATTTGGTTTGAATTAAAAACTTTAAAAAAAAACTTCAAATATTTCAAAACTGCGTTCTGTTAAAGTTTGCTTCTATTTACCTTTGCAATATTTTTGTCCTAAAGAATATATAAGGGAAAAACAGATCGTTTGTGGTTTGTTTTTGGCTCGTTTTTTGTTTTTTTTTTGGCTCGTTTTTTGTATATATTTTCTCTGAGGGGCAAAATTTGGCAAAATGTAGGAAAAGCAAATATTTAGAATAAACAACTTTGACATTGTAAAACTTTCTGATTTTTGTGAAACTTTTTAAAAGTTCAAAAGCTCTCAAAAACGAACCAAGTTACTTCCCAAGAGATACAAGACAGAAATGTTATATATTATTTGCCAACCTTCTATCTTGACATAATGTTTTTGATAACATATTGACAGACATCTAAGAAAGGATTACTGTGTGATCTCTGAAGATAAATTAATCTAGAATTTATTGCATATTTGAATATTGTCAAGAATAGTGTTAAAATGTAAATTCTAAGAGAAGGCGTGAGATCTGTGATAAATTCTCGAGTGTGAGAATATTGAGATAATTGGTGAGACTACTCAGCTCCACCCCTCACTCTTATCCCATTAGTGGGTGTTTGAATACGAAACCCTGGATCCTCGTCCTGTCTAGCTCCAGTATAGGATTAGGTTTCCTACTTCAATATCAGCCAAGGTTTCTGTAAGGATCTTTTAAATCCGACTTTGACAAAGCGTCTGGTTTCCAGATCTAATGATAAGACTCCTAATCTGGGATCTAGAGATAAGATTGAATGGTTGAAGGAGACGGAGCTAAATACAAGACTACAGACCGGAGAATGATTTAACAAATTGACGGAAATAATTCAATTTAATTCTTTAATCTAATCCATACACTGTATAAAAGAGGGCTGACACCTGTTTTAACAATCAGTATTCAATATCTGAAAATTATTAAATACGTATCATTCTAATTTTCTTTTATTAGTTTATCAATTTAAAATTTTGAACAAATTTTAAATTCATCAAAATCCATATTCATCTCGAATAAATCAATAAACTTTCCTTCTATATCCCACGCATCTGAAATTCATAAACTATAATTTTAACTCCCCCCCCCCCGGTTTATTTTGTTCTTAAACCCCTTACGCTTTCTCAACTATTTATGTTTAAGGTTTCCGTGAAGCACCAGGAGAAGTTAAAGGAACTGCAGGATGAGATTGTAGGGTTGGAAACCCGGAGTTCAGAGTACAGTGTTGTAACCAAGAAGAGTAAGGAAGGAGAGAGTTCACTTCCTGAGGATGAGAGATCGGAGATAGAATCTGAGCTGGAGTGTCCGGTCTGTTTAGGTAAAATTAAAAAGCAACATAGGGCGCCATGAGATACTTTTGAACTACAAACTCCTGAAAAACAAACTAATGGTTACAACCTCTTGAAATGCAATTTCCTGAAATACAATCTCCTGAAATACAATCTCCTGAAGTTCAACCTCCTGAAATGCAATATCCTGAAATACAAGCTCCTGAAATAAAATCTCCTGAAATACAATCTCCTGAAGTACAATATCCTGAAATGCAATCTCCTGAAATACAATCTCCTGAAATACAATCTCCTGAAATACAATCTCCTTAGATAAAATCTCCTGAAATACAATCTCCTGAAATACAATCTCCTGAAGTACAATCTCCTGAAATACAATTTCCTGAAATACAATCTCCTGAAATACAATCTCCTGAAAAACAATCTCCTGAAATACAATCTCCTGAAGTACAATCTCCTGAAGTTCAACTTTTGAAATGCAATCTCCTGAAATATAATCTCCTGAAATAAAATCTCCTGAAATACAATCTCCTGAAATAAAATCTCCTGAAATACAATCTCCTGAAGTTCAACCTCCTTAAATACAATCTCCTGAAGTTCAACCTCCTGAAATGCAATCTCCTGAAATACAATCTCCTGAAATACAATCTCCTGAAATACAATCCCCTGAAGTACAATCTCCTGAAATAAAATCTCCTGAGATACAATCTCCTGAAGTACAATCTTCTGAAATACAATCTCATAAAATACAATATTCTGAGAAGACTCCTTAAAAACTCTAATTTATATATCTTCATATCTTATCAACCAAATGGTGTTAACCTTTGATATTTCAAGCTTAAATTAGTTGATGTTTAATGGTTTAGGATAGCGGGTTGCAAAGATATAAGGATTAGAAAATTAGAGTTTGTGGTAAGAACTTAGTTCCTTTGTTCCCGCATTACTCGGCCTCCTTGCAAAGGGGCCACAGATAGTGGTCTCTAACCTGGAACAAAAGATTTTTTTAAATGGCGGAGTTTGTTTATTTATAAGTTAGTACTTTTAGAAAATTCTTTTATACGTCCAATCAAAATTTTGCTATGGCGACGTAATTGGTCAAAACCTAGAATAATACATTAAGTTATTCTTTAGAAATATCTCGTCCCCCGATATACCAGTGTGGAGAAGGACATATAGTTTGCTCCACCTGTAAACCTTTACTGAAAACCTGTTGTCTCTGTGAGAGTAAGTACTCTGAGCCTCCCATAAGATGCAGGTTTGCAGAGAAACTTGCTGCTAAATATTTCAAAGAGGATGGAGATTAAACCCAAGATTTATACAAATTATGATTAACCATTATACTCGAATAAAAGGTAAATACTAAACCTGGAAACCTTGGTTATAAACGGATATCATGTTTATGTTCAAGATAAAGGTTGGGGGAAGAATTAATTAATTGAACGTATTCAGCTCACGTCTCCTCTCTCCTCTTAGTTTGGGAGAAATGTTCGCATGCCAAACCTTGAATTTATATATATACTTTGCTTGTCTCTGTCTGTCTGTCTGTCTGTTTGTATCCAATAAACGTCAAAACGACTGAACCGAACGGGCCCAAATTTTGTGAGAGACCTCAGGTGACACCAGGGAAGTTTTATGAATGATCAAAATGTAAAAATTTGTGTTTAACAGTTTTTATTTCTGTGCAATTATGAAAATGCGCGAAAAAATATTATGAAATCCGCAAAATTTTATTTTTTACTTTTTTATACTGTACAAAGAGAGATGCTCAAGATGCTCAAAGCCACAATTAAAAGTTAAAATTGAAGATGGACGCGAAGCGCCCGAAAAGCCTAGTATTCATAATTTAATTTTAGCATGGGATTAAATTTCAGATTGCTTTTACAAACACATCTGAATTTTGGGTTCAACATTTAAAAATGTTATCTAGGTCCAGGTTAGATACTCTCAGAGCAGTATGTATATATAGTTCTCTTGGTTCAGGTTAAATAATATGAAATGTTCTACAGGGATCAGCTGCCGATTCAAGTTAGAGAGAAGTAGTTCAACTTAGTCTACGTAATTTAACTACTTCTAGTTATTCATTAGATTTTGTCACAAGTGAAGGTCGAATATTCAGAAAATATTCTTTACAGGTTCAGGTTTAGTAATCTATATCGGTTCTCCAGGTTTAGGTGTAATCCTCGGACATAGAATCAGTTCTCCAAGCTTATAAAAATACTCAGTACCAGTTTAAAAAGGTTCAAAGTATGTAGCAAGAATAATTTTTAAAGGTAAAGATCAAATTTGTAATCCCAGTATACTCCAGATTTCGGTTAAATCCATTAAAAGGGGGGTAAGGAAAATTAATTACTTACAGCATCATTTATTAAAATTGGCTGATCGCATAAAAACTTTATTAACTTGGTATTGGTATTAAAGATTAAAGCCTTGCATCAGTTCAAGGTCCAGGGTAAAGAGTTGATTATCTGATGCATTATATTAAGGTCTAAACCAACATTTCTCTAGGATGTATCTCAAGGATTAAACCAACTTTTCTCTACGATATATCTTAAGGATTAAAACAACATTTCTCTAGGATATATATCAAAGATTAAACCAACATTTCTCTAGGATATATATCAAAGATTAAACCAACATTTCGTTAGGATATATCTCAAGGATTAAACCAAAATTTCTCTAGGATATATATAAAAAATAAACCAACATTTCGTTGGTATATATCTCAAGGATTAAACCAAAATTTCACTAGGATATATCTCAAGAATTAAACCAAAATTTCTCTATGATATATCTCAAGGGTTAAACCAAAGAGAATAGAATATATATTAGAGTAGAATTTAGAAAAAAGTGTAAAACGACCATTTTGTCGTACGGTTTCCATACTGCAGGTGTACTTCACACATTTTTGCTATATAACCTTTTGGGCCCTGGAACATCACTTTACAAACGATGATTTTCCGTTATAACTATAAATCAACTTATGTTTTTTATTCACCTAATTCATTTTATAAAGTTTATTTAACAGCTTTAAAATATTCGAAATTGAAATGGATAGTCTAGGGAACATACTGTATAAATGTACTCTACTGCATATAATTTGTGAACATTTATATGATTTGTACACCTTGAACTCCCTTTCAGGCTGAAAAAGACTGACAAATTTAATACCTAGGGATTGTCTAAATTCCACTCTAATATATATTCTCTTTGGATTAAACCAACATTTCTCAAGGATATATCTCAAGGATTAATCCAAAATTTCTCTAAGAAATCTCAAGGATTAAACCAACATTTCTCTAGGATATATCTCCAAAATCCTCCAAATAACAAAAGAATAGGTTCGTTATACACATCCTGGTCCTCCTTTACAAACCACTTTATCCCGGTTCATTGAATTAATTTTAAATTCTTTAAAATATCTATTTTCAGGTTTAACATGGATTTTCTTTAAGAACCTCGGGTCTCAGCTCAGAGTAATGCAACAGAATACAATTTTCATGAAACTTCTCCGTAAAAATATAAACTTCAGAGAATGATGATAAACACGATATTTTACAGAACAGAAACTGATTACTCCTCACAAAATTTTATTTTCAAATCCCTTCATCTTTGCAACTGATTATGTAAACAAATATTGTAACAAAATTCATTGCAATTTAAATATCAAAGGTGTACGATATCACATTGTAAAGATATAAGGATTACAAAATTAAAGTTTGTAGAAAGCGATCAGTTCAATTTTTTTTTCTTCAAACCATTCGACTCGAAGACAACTTAAATGATTACAGTTACGTTTGAATTAAAAAATATTTAAATCTTTTTAGGTTTAAATATTATTTGCTTATAAGTTAATATTAATATTTGTTTAAAGCTAGCGTGAGTTGCATATTAGTTTTAGTATTGTCGTCTCAGAGCCTAGTTCAGGGTACAAGAGGAACTATAGATACAGTCCTTTATACCTTGATGCAAAGGTGAACATTGGGGTTTCGTCCTAAACAGAGATATCTTTGATCCTTCGATCTTGGTTCTGGATTAGACCGGAGATGGTTTCTAGAGAGAGGTTTGATCGGAAACCTGGGATGAGAATGAGAAACTATGTTCCCCCTATTCCCAGGGTTTCTATGAGAAGGTTTCCGTTTCCTCTGGGGCTGAGAATATTCTCACTATGTGACATTTCTACAGAGCCCTCTATGGGAACCATGATAAAACTACATGGGTTGGTTTCAACAACTTTATAACTAAGAATGGTCTATTACGAGTTTTTATATTTTTTATATTTTTCTTCTCTTTAAACTTTTAGCCACTCATTCCTTCTTTTCATTCATTTTATCAGTTTTTTCTGACTGGATTCAGAATTTGCTTTTAATGTTACACAAAGAACTTGGATCTTTGTCACAAACTCTAATTTTCTAATTTTCATATCTTTGCAACCTGATGGGGCAAACCTTTGATATTTTAAACTTGGATCATTTAATCTAACAGAATTCATAGTTTGACATTCTAAGGGTATATGACATTGAGTTGTAAAGGTAAAGGGATTAGAAACGGAGAATTTGTGGCAAAATATGTATATCCAAAAAACAGATTTCCCATTTGATGTTTTTTTCAGGAAACCAGGTTTCCCATCTGAAGGTTTCTTTTCAAAAACCAGGTTTTCCATCTAATGGTTTCCTTTTAGAAAGCCAGGTTTTCCATCTAATGGTTTCACTATAGAAGATCTCTTAATCTGAAGGTTCCAATCAAGAAATCATTTTTTCCAACGCCAGGTTTCCTTTAATTAAAATCCTTTCTATCTAAGTTTCTTGTCAGGATTTCAGCTTTCCCAACATAAAAATTCCTGTCAGGAATTCAGGTTTGCACGATTTAAGGTTTTCTGTCAAGAATTCAAGTTTTCCAATTCAAAGATTCCTGTCAGTTATTTAGGTTTCCAGGTTCGAAGGTTCCTGACAGGGATTTGGTTTTCCTAGTTTTCCCAATTTAAAGTTTCCTGCCAGGAAATCATGCTTTCTATTTTAAAATTTCCTGACCGGAATTCAAGTTTTCCCAGTTTTCCCATTTTAAAGTGTCCTGTCAGGAAATCATGCTTTCTATTTTAAAATTTCCTGACAGGAATTCAAGTTTCCCAGTTTTCCCATTTTAAAGTTTCCTGTCAGGAAATCATGCTTTCTGTTTTAAAATTTCCTGACCGGAATTCAAGTTTTCCCATTTTAAAGTTTCCTGTCAGGAATTCAGGTTTAAAGTTTCTTTTTAAGAATTTATTATGTTATGCATTTAATCAATCATTTAAGTTAACAAATATTGAACACATCCCGCCTTGGTTAAGTTGATAATGTGAATATATTATGCAACCTAGTTGTTTGATACTGGATACGTTTAAATGCTGGGATTTAAATAATGAATAATAATATCGGAGTTGAGAATACATTTCCTCCTCTCCGGCCTCCTCCCCGGTTCAGCTCGGTGGGAAAGGATCGAAGCTCTGTGAGAAATTTCTCAGGTTGGCTGAAAGGCGAATCAACGCTTCTCCTGGTTCTCTCGACATTGTTCGGAACTTACATCCGTCCCTGAACCTTGAGGCGCCCAAACCTTGTAAATACTTGAGAATTATTGTGAACCATGTACCATCACATTCCTAGAATACTCTAAGATACTTAAGGAAGGTTCATTGAAAAATTAAAGTTTTTCTTGAAATAATAAGATTTCAAAAACGTCCTTCCTTTCTTTTTTTCCATGACTTTTTTCCTAAGCATGCGGCTTTATAGATTCTTTGAATTCAAAGCATCAGATATATCTAAGGTTTAAGTCGGCTAGCACATATTTTAACCCCTTTTGTGTGCGATACTTATTCTAAAACACTACGTATTTTTTATGGGAATTATGTTATGTAATCGGACATTTCTAGCTCTGTTTAGTTTCACGCTATACAGGATCTGTGAAACAACGACGGAAAACAAAATAACCGATTTCAAATTTTTAATATTTGGAATGCAATTTGGAAACATTAATCTGGACTCTCTGTATATTTCAAATATGACAAAAATAAAATATGAAAGATATTCTTGTAAAATATTCAACGTTGATTAAATTCTGAAAATGTTATAAAAAAAAACTCTTGCAACTTTTATTCTCCCAGAATTGAAAAACTTGAAAAGTAAAAAACGACGTTTCTGCAAAAACAGTTTATATATATTTATTCTCTCACATGAGTGTTGAACCCCCCTTCGGGTGGGAACGGCCGTTATAATTTCTGGATCTCACGGGGCCCGGCAGGGTCGGAGAGTATATTCTAGGGTTCATGATCGGGTCATATCCTTACAAATATCAATACATGAAGATACACATCCTTCTCATCCCAATCCTAAATATCACACCCGTCCCTCCTTCCACTTAGTATCCTAATAAACATGTTGTTAGATGGTTAAATCATTAAGATGAGACAGATGTGAATCCACGGTTCCAACTTCCCCTCTCTTCACACCCGTTTCACTTCCACTTGTAGTTCCTATATATCTATCCCGGCAAAAAATGCCAAGGAGTGATTGAAGATTCAAAAAAGAATACGTTAATTATTTGAATCCGAAGCTTTTTTTTGCCACGACAATCAATCAATCAATTGGTTGTTGTTAAGTATACGTATTCAGTTTGTCACTGACCGAAAACATTTCTTCTCTTTTAATTTTCCTTCCACCCAATCTCCATCTCTCCAAGTTTTCAATCTCCTTCCACCCAACCCTTCTCTCTCTATGTTTTAATTGGTATTTTATCCAACCGTTGTGTTTCCAAGTTTTCATTTTCCTTCCGTCCAACCCTTATTCCCTCACGTTTTTATTTTCCTTCCATCCAACCCTTCTATCCCCGTTTTCATCCTCCTTCCATCCAACCCTTCTATCCCCGTTTTCATCCTCATTCCATCCACCCTGTCTAACTCTAACCCCATTTCTCACTCTTTAGTCTTCACACCTAATCCAATCTAATTAAAACGAATTGAAAACCCTGAGAACTAGTTTCTGCTCCTGTTGGAAGAGTACTGGTTAAATATGTATAATATTAAATAATCTCGTGAACTCAAACAGTTTTTACAATCGTTTCTTCAACTACACCTTTTAACAGCCCAAGCCCTGTTTATCAGATACTAAAAGATAAAAGCAGTTCTCTTCGGATAACAGATATTGTTTGAATTAATTTAATCTTTCTCCTGCAGAATGTTAATTGAATTAATTAGCAAAGATTGCCTGCCTGGGTTAATTGTCTTCACTCTAACAATTTAACTTTTTATTTAAACTTTGTATTCAAGGTTTTTCCTGGCAAAGGTTTTTATCCACCCCACTCTTAATTTATTAATAAACATTCATTCAGTGTTATATTGTTTGAATTTTAAATAGTTTTTTTTTTGACGAGGATTGAACTAGAAATAAATTTAAATTTTAAAACAAGCATGAGACCGTGGGAGGGATGTCCCGAGGGTAGGGAGGGTGTAACCGTGCATGGTCCGTGGGGGGAGGAGGGGATACAGGAATTCATATGGGCTGAGAGGGAGGAGGTAGAGAAAAGAAAATAGACATGGGTAGTAAACATAGAACCACAGGAAGATGATATTTATGCCTCTTAACATTTTTAAAACTTTTTTTCTGAAGTTTTATAATTTATATGTTGTTCATCTCCTGAACCCTTTAGTTTAACATGTACTGTATATTGAGTCTCGAGTCTATAGGATGGGATTTGGGAGTATTTTTAGGATCAAGAGAGGGAGGCAGTGATCAAGAAGTATTAGGAGGAGTGAAGTATTCTAGATTATATGAACTCCAAGTATTGTAAAGCGGAGAATAGGGAGTACTAATTATATTTAAGTATGGAGTTGAAAGATTTAGAACACCTGACGGGTTGGGGTTGAGAAGGAGACGTCTACAGTTCCTTTAAAGTATATAATTCAAGTTACGTCTACAGTTCCTTTAAAGTATATAATTCAAGTTACGTCTACAGTTCCTTTAAATAATATGATTCAAATGGTGAAAGTATGATCTAGATACAGAGTTACCCACAAAGGATTTGACTTTAATTACCTGAAACTTCTGAAACTTTGCGGTCCTTATTGTATATTATTATGTAAATGATTGAATAAATGTTCTTAAAAAATGCAATCAACCATGAATTCAGTAGGCTTTTCAGTAAATTGAACGGTCGCTTTTTGGGTCATCCTGTATGTACTTTTCTATGGAAATCATTTCGATGTATCCGTTTGCACGTGATCACTGCACTGCATCAAATAAAGCAAGGAATCTTGAAGCTTAAAATCTTGTATGAAAGATTTGAAAGGTCTGTTTCGATCCATTATTCCAAGGTATTTGGATGAAAGGACGCTTCTCCAGGTCTGCTGGGAGATGGCGTGGATTCCGTGAACCTACTCACCCTGGATCTATATCGTATAATATCTTCTCAAGATCACTAACCATAAACTACTATTATAAAACCAAACTTGAAAACAATCTTTTTGAAGAAAACTTAACCTCAAATTTCAGATAAGTTCTTTATATTTTAGGAAACAAGTATCTTAAAACAAACTTTTAATGAATATTAATAATAATGTGTCCTATTTATTTATGTACGCTTCGCTTTGTGCTTTCTTCTAACACTAACATTTATGTTTTACAATAACGGCGGGTAGAAATTAAGAATTAAAAATGTGATGATAATAAATATGCTTCTTTGAAACAAAATAGTTTATAACGATCTTTACTTTTCCAGCATTTAAATAGATTCCAGCTTTTCCGGATAGAAGTCACTGCAATCTCAGAATGTCAGGGATTATGAAAGCTCTACTAAATTCGTATCAGCCCGACCCTTTCCTCGTACTAAACTACAGATTAATAACACGAATAACACCCAATGATTTGCTATATTTCATTAAAAGTTACAATATTTTAAAAATGAATTTTTCCGTATTCTGGGATTTGCACATGTCCAAATTCCAAAATGTGGTTTTCCTCATTTTTTTAATGTTTAGCATCAATAATGATATTTTAACCAAGTTTCAATTTATTCAAAAAATACGAAGTATTTTTTCATATTTGAACTTTTCCCTTCACTAAATCAGACCGTTTATTGGAACACGCTGTATTTACATCCCCGTTAAAACATTTTACTGGTTCACTCAAAATCCATCAAGATAAAACATCAAGAAAGAGTTTTTCTTATATAGATACATGTGTTTTAAATGCTAAGATGAGATATAGATACATTTTTTTACGACTTCTGACATATGTTAAAACATTTGTTTTTCAACACAAACCCTTGTTATCACAAGCCTACAGAGAATATCCCACCAACAAATATTTAAATTCTACAAAAGTCATTTCTAAATTTATGTAGCAGGCTGGAGGTTTTTACACCACGGGTTTCTCGTGAGAATTGTCATTTTTTGCCGTGAGATTTTCTCATAGTATCTCACGGTGTAATTGTAGGATTCTCTGCCGGGTAAGGTTTATGGTTGTACTTAAATCCAGGTTTTTGCATGCTGAGACTCTTATTATTAGAGAAATATTCAAGAATTTCATTTTTCATCCCTCAACAGATACCATGGAAGATAAATATATACCAAACCTTCTCAACTCAACTCAACAATTAGTTTCAAAAACTGCGCCAAAAAAAAAAGCTCTTCCTAAGAAAAAACAATCGTTCAAACCATGTTTTCATACCTGCAGTCTCAAACGTATGTATAGCATTAAAATATTACAGTTAGACCCATAAAATATAGGAAAACGACATTTTGCACTTTAATACGTATTTTGTTATAAAGAAAATGGTTTTATCAGTAGTTTGAAAATCAACAGCTTAAGTAAGATTATTTTCAGAGATATATCAGTTATGAAATACCATTTGCGGTATTTACAAATAAAAGGAATATCAGAGGCCGATATAATTCTATATTATATTGGTTATCTTTGTCGTATTTGCTAATAAAACAAATATGCATGTTAAATGTTAATTTAGGAAATATGAGAGAATTGCTAAATATACCGGATCATTGAAGAGATCCCTATATTAGTAAGAATTGGATCCAACGATATGTAGATAAGCGTTTACTGTAATAGTATACTTAAATTTAAATTCAACTTATTTTCTGCAGACCGAGGTTGCGTGATAAAATCAAATCTTAAATATCAAATAACTTAAACAGAAAATTTTATTCTGTAATTTTAATTAAATACCAAACCTCTTTTCGTCTGCTATATATAACACACATCTTTATAATGGGCACATTTCTAGTAGAGTGGAGGAACTTAACACACCTGTATAAATACTTTTTATTGCATAGTTTTTACAAGCATTAAGTCGATTAAAATGTCGGAAGCCAACAAAGTTAATTTTTATAAAAGTCCTCGTTAGGATTATAAGATTTGTATGATGATGAGTCACAACCGTTAAGATCGATATTTTCTCCTTTAGTCCTAAAATTTAAATATATTTAAAATCAAATTTTTTAATGGCTTCAGAGTTTTCTTTAAATAAAAATCTTAAATGCATGAAAATAAGAAATGGAGGAGGGGGAGACGGAAGGAGTGACGTAGGAAAGGGAGTAAGGAGGGAAGGAAGAAGAAAGGTGGAATGGCAGCTAGGAGTATTAAATTAAAGGCAGTTAGGAGGAACGTAGCAAAGAAGGAAAGGAGGAAAGTTTGAAAGACAGTGAGTGAGGAGGAAAGGATGAACTTGGGAAAAGAGGAAAGAAAAGAGGAAGGAAAGGAGGAAGGAAAAAAGAAAGGAAAGGAGGAAGGAAATGAGTAAGGGAAAAGAGTAAGGAAATAGAGGAAGGAAAAGGAGGAAGGAAAGGAGGAAGGAAGAGGAAGGAAAGAAGGAAGGAAAAGAGGAAGGAAAGAAGGAAGGAAAAGAGGAAGGAAAGAAGGAAGGAAAAGAGGAAGGAAAGGAGTAAGGGAAAGGAGGAAGGAAAAGGAGGAAGGGAAAGGAGGAAGGGAAAGGAGGAAGGGAAAGGAGGAAAGGAAAGGAGGAAGGATAGGAGNGAGGAAAGGAGGAAGGTAAAGGAGGAAGGAAAAGGAGAAAGGAAAAGGAGGAAGGGTAAGGAGGAAGGAAAAGGAGGAAGGGAAAGGAGGAAGGGAAAGGAGGAAGGGAAAGGAGGAAGGGAAAGGAGGAAGGGAAAGGAGGAAGGATAGGAGGAAGGAAAGGAGGAAGGAAAGGAGGAAGGAAAGGAGGAAGGAAAGGAGGAAGGAAAGGAGGAAGAAAAGGAGGAAGGAAAAGAGTAAGGAAATTATAAATGAACGATAACTATAAGACAGACATGACATAGGTAAAAAGAAGAAAAAAAACTGTTCAATGATAGACCAGGATTCACATTGCTTGTGGCCCCATATTTACCAAGATGAAAATTTGCAATAACATGGTCTAGAGGTAATTTTAAGTGACCCTTCATTTTTAGAGTGACAGGTCCGATTCACAACGGTATCCTTAAAAGCTTTGCCTGATCAAG
Organism: Eurytemora carolleeae; assembly: GCF_000591075.1. Classification (NCBI taxonomy): domain Eukaryota; kingdom Metazoa; phylum Arthropoda; class Copepoda; order Calanoida; family Temoridae; genus Eurytemora; species Eurytemora carolleeae. Next base: position 341,522 of record NW_019396147.1, read on the forward strand.
TATGAATTAGATATCCAAGTTTAAAAATGTGCTTCCTCTACAAAAGTGACTTGCGCATTTCTGCTGATGAAAAAATTCAAGGATTATCAGAATTAAACCATTAAAAACCTAGAAAAACGAAGTTATCTTCCACATTGAATAGATAAATGTTTCAAAGGTTCCTTTGTGAATCGCGCATGGACCTCTTTTTTGTTTTTGTTTTGAAATAACAAGGACAGTCTCTAAACGTAAGAAAGACCAAAGAAACTGATTTATTGAGTATTCTACCTGTGTCCAGCCCGACCGAACAGCTGTGACCCGTACCCAGTGTACATCCATTTAAAACTTGTAATGGCTGAACCAATCGGAACCTAGGCGTAGAAATTAATTCATTTCAGTGACGAAACTTATAATATTTACCTTAAACTCTTGTACATAGAGTTTCTAAAATCTTACCTGAGCAAATGTTTTGATCTAAATGCCAGTATTTTTTATTTCGGTTTTTGTTGTCATTTGTATCAAAAAAAGTATTTTTCTAGTTGTAAAAAAAATTTAAATGTGAATTTTTACAAATCTTAACTAGATCCTATCATGCTTCCTACCTGGATCCAATCATCTTCCTACCTGGATCCAATCATATTTTCTACCTGGATCCAATTATGTTTTTTTTCTACCTGAATCTAATTATGTTTTCTACCTGGATCCAATCATGCTTCCTACCCGGATCCTATCATCTTCCTACCTGGATCCTATCATGCAATTCCTACCTGGATCCAATCATGTTTTCTACCTGGATCCAATCATGTTTTCTACCTGGATCCAATCATGTTTTCTACCTGGATCCAATCATGTTTTCTACCTGAATCCAATCATGCTTCCTACCCGGATCAAATAAGCTTTTCACCTGGATTATAGAAACCAGGGAGAAGAATATACCAAGATTAAAGGCCCAGGGTGGAAGAGGAGAAGGTTGTGGTACCGACGGCCAAACCACAAAGTATGTCACAACTGAAAAAATCCGCGTTTATTCTGAACTAACAAATTTAATTTATTAACTTTAATGTTTACCTAGTCCGAAAATAAATAGGGGATTAATGAACCACAGAAACTTGAAAACTAGTTGGAAAAGAGTTCCTTTCGTTCTAAGGGATAGTCTTTTAACCCCGTAGCACCAGAACACTGAGATAGAGAGAAGGTTTCCAAGAACAAAGATTGGAATATTGTATCCGTATTTGTGATACAGCACTAGGATACTGGATCCATTCTGGAAGATCAGAGGTAAGCTGAGAAGGAATCCTAGCAAGGAAAGGAGTATGCAGCAAATTAAAACCTTAAACCTAAAAAAAGTAAAGCTATAGCTATTTTACAACTATTGTTGATTTTATTAATTATATTTTTTTGTTAAAATACTAACCGACTTCTTGAGTAGGACAGTGCACAGATTGAAACAATATTTGTTGATACTCCGAGTATAAGGTTAAACCCTGACAGGGCTATAGCTAGATAAATAACCATGACGAAATATTCTCCGTCTTTGTACCCAGAGATTAAAACAGGAATCAGAGCAAATGGGAAATATCCAATTTCATTTTTCTCCCTGATATCTTTAATATCAAGGTTGTCAGGAAGCAGTGGTAGGATGCATATAGAAGAGAGGACTAGGAAGAGAAGATGAAACATGATTGCTGCGGAGGAGATTAGTTTATTGCTCCGAGATCCATCTGAGAGCGAGGTATAGGTTCCAACAGGACCACTAAATATTAATAATCCAGTTGTAACAAGATAAAACGAATCCAACCAGCAACCAGGGCTCCTGTAGGAGTGGGAAGGACTTAGACTGAGAACCATCTTGAAGGTTTGTAAAACATCCTGCTTCACGAGGTTCCTGATTGAGACCGCTCCGACTAGACAGAGCAGGAGAACAGATAGTACACTAGCTACACCCAGGACATGTTTCTTCAATAGAGGAACTATACATCCAGTTAATATCCATAGAACAGCGGATACAATCACTAGCTGAATATTCAGGGATCCAAGATCACCTAGAGCTCGCAAACCATGCTGATCCGTCTAGAAACATCTTTAATTCTTTTTTTTGTTTAATTTAGGCATACAAGCATTCAAGACTGAATTACTTTTGCATAGGAGCTGACATAGCTTTAGAGTTTCTGATGAGGATAAAAAGATCACACTTTTATTATTCTCATGAATATCCCTTTAAAAAATCAAAAAATCGACAGAAATATTTATCGTTGAATTGATAAAGAAAGAAAAATGTGTCAAAATGCAAAGAGAACTCACAACTTATAAATTTATAAATGTAAGATGTATTCCTGAAGAATATATTTCTCCCAAAACTGAACATGGCTTGGCTCTGAATGCTGATGACAATGGTCTCCGGCAAGATTGTACACATTGCAGAGAAGACTGAAAACAATTAATAATTACATAAAAACATTTGTTTAAAGAAAATAAAATATTGAATTTTTTTAGTCTATGTTATCTCTTGGGTACCCATATGGGTTTCCTAGAAAAAAATTTAGCCTGTTCGGTCCAGCCGTTTGGCCAGCTATAGCTGACATAATTTGTTTAATATATATGAGCGAAGAGCTTTATTATATCGTAGAAGATTTAGAAAATGAATCCAGTTTTTTAAAAAACAAAAATAAGTTATTCGGAGTTCTCTTTGGACTGAGTATATTCCTCCCAGAAATTTGCAGAACACTTTTTAGCAATATTCAGTATATTTTTTACTGTAACCAATAACCATACCTCTTGTTTAAGAATTGATGATCTATATCTGATGAAGGAATACATCTATCATCAGCTCCCCACCAACTCTCACACAACGTCCAGGGGAACGGATTGAACAGGGAGTTAATGCTGTACATGATACTATAGCTTGTCAGGGTACTTGCCTAGGTTTAGATACTTAAATACGCCTAGGTTTGAACCCAACTAAAATTAAGGGATCAAGAAGTTTTCCCTCAAATTTGAAAGTTTCCACCGTGGACACAGAGATAAACAGTTGAAGCTTAGTGCTTTTATACACAAAAGTTTCTATCTCAGAACGATCGGAAAAATATGTTTTCTTTGAGGATGAAATTAAGATTTTTAAACCTTAGTTACAAGGAAGAGAGATGCAGTGAGCAGAGCTGGTCCTAATCCTGACATTACAGGAACCAGAGTAGACCAGACAAACAAAGAACTAGACCTCTCTAAGGAACCTAGAGACAAGATGAAGGTTCAGAATTGTTGAGATTATGGAAACTATTGGAACTGTTTTTGAAAATCATTGACAAATATTAAAACCTACAGTAGGCTTAACTTTCAATGACCCTCCATTTACAGAAAAGGCATGTCTGATTCACATCAGTACCTTTAAAGCTTTGCATGATCATGTATGAATGAGATGTCCATGTTTTTTAGATTATTTTCAATTAATGACTGGCGGATTTCTCCCATAAAAACAATGTAGAAAAGTGTCCAAATTAAATATTTTAAGCCTCAAATAAATTCCACATTATTGACCAGATAAAGGTTTAAAGGGTAACGAATTGTTAATCGGGACCCCTCTTTCATAATGGGGGGGGACCTAAAATAACAATCTTAGTCCCCCGAAAAGGAAGTTTTTCAAAGATTTTTGAATTATTGTAAGTATTTTAGCAACTACTAAAAAAAGAAGATAACCATGCCCTACCTATAATATTTTCCATGAGGAAGATAGGAACCCCTATTAATGCCAGGACCAGGAGATAAATCATCAACCCGTCCCCTCTCCACTCCAGCAGGAACTGCGGGAAGAAGATGAAGGTTTCAATATTCATGACCAAACCCATCAAACCACACAATATCTGTGTAACTCCAAACCAAGATCTTCTCACTTTAAATTTCTTCACTGGAGTCCTATACGTTTAAATAAAGGTAAAAAATTATCTTTTAAAATCTAATGATTTAATTTTGCTCACCTGACATCACAGGATTTATCCAGAGGTTTGAAGTTCTCCAGGTTACACGGACTTAGGTACGTCATTACACTGGTTGCTAACACCCAGAACATATTTTTAAACTTGCTCTTTGATTCAGCTTTAGCGAACATTTTCATCGCAAAAGATAATGATTGTCAATGAGATTTCAAGATGATTCAAAAACTGCAAGTTAAAATTTTGTACAAGTTTTTAACAAGTTTCTAAAAGTGGTTAAAAGTTTCCTAAAAGGAAAGATTCCTAAAAGAGTTTTCCAAAAATGTTCTAAAAGGGGTTAAAAATGTTCTTACAGAGGTAAAAAAGTATCCCAAATAGGGTTTAATAGAATCCCAGAAGGGGTGAAACGGTTACAAACAAAGCTTTAAAGGTTCTCGAGTGTTTTCAAGTTTCTAAGGTTGAAGAGCTTTTAAAAAGAACCATTATGGGGACTAAAGCTGTTTCTAAAGGGATCAAAAAGAATTCCAAAGGGTTTAAAAGTTTCCTAAGGGAAATGTATAAATAAAAACCGGTTTCCATCCATACAAGAATAATCTTTGTGTGATTAAAGTGCGAATAAACAACCGACTTGGAAACATTATTAGACTGGATATTCATTCCTATAGAAGGTTTGAGTCCCATGTTATGCTCTAAGGATAGTTTGGAAACACTACTCGTACTTCCCCTGAGAAAAAAATGTGAAACATCGATAACGTAAAAAAGTTTGTGTGATTATTTTTTCTCATTTCGTTCGCCATCTCTCGCCGTGTTTTCTAATTTCAAGTGACCCTTCAGGAAAAGATGAAAATGTCCGATTCCCAACGGTACCCTAGGAACCTTTATCTGATCAATAATTTGGAAGATACTGTCGTTTTTCTAGGCTTCAAAGTGTTTTTTTAACTTTTATATTTTCCGATATTTCCTATATACTTTCCTCTAAAGTAGAAATACGCAAGTCACTTAAGAAGAGAAAACACTGCAATTCAAAATGATCAGTTTTGAAAATTATAAACATTTATAAATAATTCAAACTTGATCATACAAACCTTTTATGGGTACTGTTGTGAATCGGGCATTGCCACCTTTGCATTGAGAGTCACTTGAAATATTAGGCTTCTATATTTTTAACAAGTACTTACCCATCTCTGGTATAAAGATAAATGGTAAGTGAGTTCTGTATCTTTGATAAGTATACTTACCCCATCTCCGGTGTAAAGATTGCCTGGTAAGTAGGTCCAGCATGTCCAGGGGTATTGAAGAGGTTATCCTCCTTCTTGCTGGAGAATGATAGGTGAGAGCAGAGGATCGGAGTAGAATTATGATCTGGAGTTACGACATCACAGTCTAGTTCTGGAGAAAATACTTCCTTGAACCCGGATTGAACCTTCATCTCACTGCAGAAAAAAATATAATAAGGACTTAAGTTCCGAAAGCTGTAAGGAGCCAAAACAAAAGGAAAATTGACATGACTTATAAACTATTTGAATCTTAATAGTTTCTTCAATCTTCATTTAGTTAAAAAATCGTTCGGCTTTGCTGACCTACCCCATCCCACTCCTAGTTAACCTTAAAGGAGTCTCTTTTAGATATTTTAGTCACACCCATCCCCCCCCCCCAGGCACCCCACCCCACCCCCTACACCACGAGAAATAATTCTGCTTACATTTCTTGGTCGTTTCTTTTCGGTGTCCTTTGTCTATTGGTATTCATGTTGTCATCTATAAACAAGTTTTATTGAAGTTTTTTATTGTTGTTCTCGATTCTAATTAATTAGAGGAATTGTTAGTTTATGCATGCCCCACTCAATTAACTCTTAAATTTTATCAGTTTTAGAGGCATGCCAAAACAGCCATGAAAACTAAAAAAGGAAAATGGTAAAATGTTTAAAGATTTTTCTCAGATGATAGGAAATTATCAATAACTTTTTTAATTTTGTGCTGCAATGTTTACCTTTCTTATATATTAAAATATTTTAATTTAATGATAAAGGCATGAGTTAAAGATAAAAATACAGGGTATGACCATCCCGGGATATCGACGAGTAATTAAAATAATCCGTTGGTCCACATAAGATGGAGATTAATGCTTTTTCCGAAATTTAAAAGTTACGACTTCTGGTTGGAGAGATGAAGCCAACAAGTAATGTCGTCTTCAACGAATCCAAGTTTTAACGGAAGATTTTCTTAATATCCAGAATCTATTTAATCTTCTTCTTCTTCAGCTATAAATGAACGTTAACCATTCGAATGGTATTTTCCGTTCTTTCTCTAAATTTTTGTTCGTTTACGATCTAAAACTCATTAACGGCATTAACGGAAGATAGGAAGATATTTTAGAAATTTTTAAAGACAAATTTAAAAAAAACGTCAAAACATGTAAAAAAAACCTCATCTTTTCATTTTTTTATTAACCGCTAAAGATTTAAAAAAAACGATTTTTGCTGTTCAATTTCCAGCAGGAGGGGGGGGGGGCTCCCACCCAGTAGGAAGACAGGGGGCGTGCACCTCTGCGCCCCCCCCACAGTTACGGCCTTGGACACAGCCGTTAATTTTTATAAACTTGCTTTGTTTGTAAGCCCCCTGACACTAGAAAAAGCACTTCTATCACCTAAAATTCAATATTACCATTTCCCTGCACAATGTTTGTTTATAAAAGTATTGCTAAAAACACATGCCAGGATTCAAGTAAATTGTTATTTTTATTCTATAATATATTCTATAATATATTCTATAGTGTATTCTATAATGTATTCTATAATAATTGAGAAAACACGTTTAAATGGTACCCGCTTGACCTAAAGTTTTTCCGACCTTCTAAATAATTAGAAAGTCTTAAATGTCGTCGTGTTAAATTATCAACTGCAGTTATCCTTCTCTACTAATATGTGGGAAGAAAGATTGAGAAGAGATAACAAAAAGCGGGAACGTCTTTCCTCCGATTCGATAATCATAATTTATTTAAAGCACTATACAACTCACCACCCCCAAAATGAGAAATTTTTGTTCCCGAAAAAGTCAGCATATTGTTCCTGAAATATAAAGTTAAACATATGAAAAATGAATAATATGAAAATTGTAAAACAATGCATGAGTAGATATATAAAATAAGAATAAAAGAATTGATATACAAGACAAGTGTACAGTGTTCACCTGTACACTGATCTTATTTTTCACTGTACTGTAGTTTACTGTGTACACGTTGGTGACATGGAAACGCTCAACGCGGAAACGGATCAAAAATAAGCGGAAACCGATTAAATTACTCCTTTTTTAATGCATTTCCACGATTTCTTCAAATTTGTAATTTCAGATTTCGAGGAGTTCCCTCTTTTTTTTTGATCGATTTACCAAAATTGTATATCCATTTCCGCTTTCCCAATATTTTTGGTACGTTTCCTTATTTTTTTTTCCCCCGTTTCCTCTTTTTTCAAATACTTTTAAAATGATCTGTTTCCTCATATTTTTGATTGTTTTCCTCAAATTTTAGGTCTGTTTCCTCATATTTTTGATCCGTTTCCGCTTTTTACAAAAACTTTAAAATCTCAGTTTGTTGATCAGTTTCCTAAAATTTTAGGTCTGTTTCCTCATATTTTTGATCCATTTCCGCTTTTTACAAAAACTTTAAAATCTCAATTTGCTGATCAGTTTCCTCAAATTTTAGGTCCGTGTTTCCTCATATTTTTCATCCGTTTCTGCTTTTTACAAAAACTTTAAAAATCTCAATTTGTTGAATTTCCTTAAATTTTAGGTCCGTTTCCTCATATTTTTGATCCATTTCCGCTTTTTACAAAAACTTGAAAAATCTCATTTTGTTGAACGGTTTCCTCAAATTTTAGGTCTGCTTCCTCATTTTTTGATCCAAAACTTTAAATCTCTCAATTTTTGATCGGTTTCCTCAAATTTTAGGTCTGTTTCTTCATATTTTTGATCCGTTTCTGCTTTTTCCAAAAACTTTAAATCTCTCAATTTGTTGATCAGTTTCCTCAAATTCATGGGACATATCCGCTTTTTACACAAACTTAAGAAATCTTTTATTGTTGATAAATTTCTACTTTTTACAAGAACTTTGAAAATCTACTATTACTATTTAGCAAATTCCTCTCATTTTGCTTAGATTTGATCCATTCTTGGGTATAAATCGATTTAAAAAAAAGAGAGAGAGGGTGTAAGGCCACAATGACCTCCGGAGCCTACTTCACACCACTCTCCACTCTACTTTCCACTCTACTCTCCACTCTACTCTCCACTCTATTTTCCACTCTACTCTCCACTCTACTCGATCCACTCTACTCTCTAATCTACTCTCCACTCTACTCTCCAATCTTCTCTCCACTCTACTCTCAACTGTACTCTCCACTCTACTCTCCATTCTACTCTCCACTGTACTCTCCACTCTACTCTCCACTCTACTCTCCACTCTACTCTCCACTCTACTCTCCACTCTACTCTCCACTCTACTCTCCACTCTACTCTCCACTCTACTCTCCAATCTATTCTCCACTCTCCTCTCCACTGATAAAGAGAAAACTAATGAGAGCACTGAATACTAATTGAGAGAAGCGTCTGGTGTAGAAAGAGTACAATAGGTTAGTTTATGTTCGCCTCAACAGTACAATATCTCAGTACATATTCCGCTTTATAGTACAAAGGGTGAGCTCATGGCTGTCTTTCTAGTTTATTAGGAAATTGCAGTTTTAAAGTACAATTGGTAAGTATATGTATTATCAGTACATCATGGGTAAACATGTTGCTATTGAAGTACAGTAGTTGAGTACATGTTCATCTTTGCAGTACAAAGATTGAGTAAAAGTTTGTCTAAATAGTACAACAGGCAAATACATTCTTGTCTAAATAGGTAAACAGGTAAATACATGTTTGACTAAATAGTACAACAGATAAGTGCATGTTTGTCTAAATAGTAAAAGACAGGTAAGTACATGTTTGTCTGAATTCTAAATCGTACAGCAGATAAGTACATGTTTGTCTAAATAGCAAAAAACAGGTAAGTACATGTTTGTCTAAATAGTACAACAATAAAGTTAATGTTTGTCTTATTCAAAATGTTAGTAAATATCCCTTTTTATAGTACAGTAGGCGAGTACAGTGAAGGTTGAATATTTATTATTTATTATCATGCTTTTTTTTATTTTATCCGTTCCTTCTTTCCATCTCTTACTTCTTTTTAACCTTATTTAGAAGCAGGATAATGAATTCAAAGAATAAAGGAATTGAGTCTTTGGAACAAAATCAAATATTTAAACCTCAATAACTTTAGAACCCGATATTGTAAACCTTTGATTTTTCAAACTCAGATTATTTGATTTAACAAAATTCATAGTTTGAAATATCTAAGGTCTGCAACATTTGGTTCCAAAGATATAGTGATTAGAAAATCAGAGTTTGTGGCAAAAACTCAATTCCTTTGGATTTAACCCACAGTGAGCTGAGCATACATAAGAATAACAGTTCACCAACAATTTGAAAATTCTTCCAGATCTGAAAATACTCTTCAGAAGCAAGATTCTGTAAAAATCAGAAACGCAACTAAGTGAAAAACAATTCATATCAAATTTTTTTTTGTGATAAAATATTTACTTTTGTTTCTAATCAATTTAAGTTATTTTAATATAAAAAGTTTTAAAGCAACAACATTTTTTAAACTGTAGGTTTATAATTGCAATTGATTCATAATGCAGTATTGAGAATCAGAAAACTCTTAAATATAAAAACGACTTTTAGACTCAATCTATGACTTTTATATATTGTCTAATTGCTCCATTGCGTTGTTAACGGACCCATTCTGGATTAGTGATTTTATAACTGTCTTGTAAAAGTAAAACATCCAAAACGTCTTGTAAAAACATCCAATACACTTAAATTTGACTATAAAGTTGTCTTACTATTCTTAACTTTTGAGGGATTTCCTCGAATTTCTAAAAAAACGAAAATTCCTCCAAAATATTTTTGATCTGTTTCCGTGTTGATCTGTTTCCATGTCACCGCACACGATACCTCTCTAGCAGGGATTATACATTTATGGGTTTGATTTGACCATTGTTTTCTCTAAGGATTTTCAATGTCAAATTAAAAGTTAAATATACGTTTGTTTCTCGTAACCCATAAAACTATGCAATAAAAAACGTACCAGCTATCACTCCAGTTTTTAATTTTAAGTAGTTCCTATGAACATGAGACACGGCAATCTTCGAACTTGAAAAAGTCCGTCGTAGAGTAATCACAATTGAAAATAATCAATTTTCAAAACTGATAACGTTGATATCTAATTTATACTTGATCGAACAAAGCTTTTAAGGGTGCCGTTATGAATGAGGCATTGCCATCTTTGCCTGAAGGTTCACTTGAAATTTCGCTTTCAGTCCCTTTAATATAAAAACATTATGATGGTTTAACTCCAAGAATGTTTAAATGTCACCAATATCACATTACAACAAATAAATACATCTGAAAACAATAAAATATAGATTTATTTCAAATATTTTGCATTAAAATACAATTTTCAGAAGTACTGAAATCTTTTATTCAGTTTCGTATAAATTAGATATATTTTAGAATAAAACATTCCAAGTCTATAGGTATAGGTTCATTTATAGACAAGAAGTCAAATTATATTGTATGTTTGAAGGAAAAATACAGAAGGACCCATATACGTTGAACATAAAGTTATTTTAAGATAGTCTGCACTGAACGTGAAAAACACAGACCCATTTTAAAAATAAGATTATTTTCAAATCCACATAAGATTGATTAAATGACATCTTTAAATTCTTTCAGTTCCACTGCATAAACTTAGCACCGTAATCCTATTTCTGGCTGCAGCCAGGCTTTTTTTATAATTTAAAATGATATTTTTTAAAGCATTAAAAATCGTCCAATCGTAAACCACTTAAAAAGATATTTCAACCTTTTCGTAGAGATACCCACAAAAGATTAAACCTTCAGAGACAGAATGTTTCTCAGTCCTTTTTCTTATACATTCATGCGCAGGTCAAAATTAGCTTCATTGTGTAATAAATCATTTCGTAAACCATTTAAATACTAAATTGAAGGACAGAAAACCAAAATCAAGCAATTCAAACAGTCATGTTCTAGGAGTTTTGGGTCGTCATCACAGGCCCCTCCTTTGTGGGTAACCCTGCATAGATCTCTAATCGGATCAGTAAGATTTTGTATAGTAAATTTTCGTATAGTAACATATTGCCTAGGTTCATTTTTGTATAGTACACTTTGTATGGGTAACATCTTTTTATAAGTAACATTTCGCACAGGTAACATACGGGGTAATTTTTCGTAAAAATGTAAAAAAAAGGATATAACATTTATAAGCTATCTGAAAAGCTGTTGAACATATTTTTTTCTTTTTTACCGAATGATTATCTATCAGATTTCAAGTATTCTTGGATCAGAGAGGATGCCAAACTGTTCAGCAAGTAATTTAATGTTACACACAAGTCCTCCAATAGTTGACAGTCTTTATGGTAATTGTTTTGTTATCAACTATGGCATCTTCACCCTAACTCGAACACTTAGTAAGTCTTATCAGAGATAAATGGTTTTGAAAAAATTGTAAATTGGCGGCTTTCTTCATCAAGGTTCATAGATATCTTTGCAAACTATTTCCATTCTGTTATGGATATGTGTATATAAAATATTACATACACGAAATGTTACCTCTACGAAATATTTTCTTTACGAAATGTTACCAAAACGAAATGTTCCCTAGACAAAGTATACTATATGAAATGTTAACTAGAGAAAGTATTCTATACGAAATGTTACCTAGACAAAGTGTACTATATACGAAACGTTACCTAGACAAAGTGTACTATACGAAATGTTACTGTACGAAAATGTACTATACGAAATGTTACCTAGACTAAGTGTACTATACTAAATGTTACATAGACAAAGTGTACTATCGAAATGTTCCTGTACGAAGATGCCTAAACGCTAAACGTTACTGATCCCTCTAATCTAAGCCTTTATATTTGATCTGTTAAAAGTCGTGAAATTCGTATCCAGCCTGATTGAACACTTTTCTACAATTTAGGTTTCTCTCGACTGCAAATATTTCCTCACGGTTCAGTTCAGTTTTCCAAGCATCAAGGTTTTGTAGCTCTTGCTCAAAATCAGCCTGGAGTTTAGTCTTAGATCCTCCGTCCTCGGGAAACTCTACACTCTAGAAAAATATGCTTCTGGATACACGACAAGGTTTTGAGTTTAAACTAATATAGAAACCTTACTTTTTCAGTCTTAATCCAACATTATTTCTTCTAATCGTAAAGTCCAATTTACGACTTAGTTTAAAGTATCATTTCTCTCTTCGTTTTGAGAATTTGAGATACTTCGAGAGAAATACTAATTCTTTGCTTCACATTCCTTCTTCAGCATATCAGTAACAAAATAAACATAGAATTCAATGATTCATCACCTATCAAAATCTTTGCTTTACTGCCCATTCGGAGAGAGATTGCTTATAAAAATTCCGTCCTCCTCTTGCAAACGCTTTTTAGATACTGACAATATGCAGTTTGTTTCTTTTGCCACTGAATTAATTGCGAAGTCAAGTTTCGCTAAAGAATTCGTATATTTTCTCTAGGTCGGAAAAACCTTCGTTCAATTCGTAGGGGTAATTCTTTACATATTTCATGTATTATTTGAGATAAAACCTTAGAATATTGTTTTAAGATAATTTAAGGATTTTTTTTTAAATATGAAGACGCCAACGAATTATAAGTTGAAATAATCTTTAAAATAACTTTGTTTTGAATTATATCAAATCATCTTAGATTCTTTAATTGTGTAATCAGTTGCTCACGGGCTCTCTGAACAAGGCTCAGCTACATTTTGCCTTGTCACAATTTGCCTAGTCACATTTTGCCTAGTCACAACTTGCCTAGTTCACTTTTGCCTAGGTAACATTTTGCCTAGGTAACTTTTGCCTAGTTCAAGTTTGCCTAGTAACATTTTGCCTAGGGTAACATTTTGCCTAGGTAACGCAAGAGCATGTTTTTTGCCAATTGCTTTTTTATAACAAATTTTGTCAAAAATAACATCTGATGAAATTATAAGATTAAAATCCTATATTATGCATCTAGATGAAAGATGATTTTACAACATCTGATGAAATTATAAAATTAAAATCCTATATTATGCATATAGAGGAAAGATGATTTAACAACATCTGATAAAATTATAAAATTAAAATCCTATATCATGCATATAGAGGAAAGATGATTTAACAACATCTGATGAGATTATAAGATTAAAATTCTAGATTATGCATCTAGAGGAAAGATGATTTAACAACATCTGGTAAAATTATAAAATTAAAATCCTATATTATGCATCTAGATGAAAGATGATTTAACAACATCTGGTAAAATTATAAAATTAAAATCCTATATTATGCATATAGAGGAAAGATGATTTAACCACATCTGATGAAATTATAAGATTAAAATCCTAGATTATGCATCTAGAGGGAAGATGATTTAACAACATCTGATAAGATTAAAATTCTATATTTTGCATATAGAGGAAAGATGATTTAATCACATCTGATGAAATAGTAAGATTAAAATCCTATATCTACCTTGATCATATTCTCCATAGATTTTGTCCAGGGTATATTCAACGTGGAGAGAATTCCTCTCATTTCCTGAAAAGATCCTACTTCATATATTTATTAAACCATCTTTATGAAACGGACCAGAATAGTCAAACCTGACTCCAGGTCAGAAAACAACAGTAAAGATGTAAAAACTACCATAGGGAACGATCTAAATATGGGAGGAAGGGATATCATTTAGATAAGATATTGGTTTTTAAAGATAATAACTCTTCTATCAACTGTTATTGTAAGCTAAGAAAATAACAAAACAATCTAAAGCTTTACAGACATGAACAAGATTTAATAATTAAATGAACCTGCTCCTGCCCCTGATATAATAAACTATATTTAACTTGCTGAGGGTTTAAGAAAAGTAAAGATAGTTAGATTAGTAAAGATTAGATTTCTTTCTAATTTATGTAAAAATGACCTCAACACAGTTCTTGGCAGAAATTTATTTTCTATTGCAAATTATTGTTCTGTAAATCCTTTGGATCTTAGTAAAATGTTTGTTAAGAAACAAATAAAATATTTTGATGTCCCATTGGAACATGAATGAAAAGTTCCGGTTTTACAAGAACTTTTAAATACAAGAATGAATAATTTATATGTTGAAGGATTCGATGATTACGTAATAACTGAAATGATAAATATGTACGTTATGTAGTGAGTAAAAATCAATGTTTTCTATTTGTGCATAATTTTGCATATTTTTTCTCTTTTCTTTTGGAAACCTGTATTTTCCAAAAAAAATTTATTTAAACAAATTTAAACAACACCATTTATATATGTATTTATAACTTTGTGTGTGAATAAATCTGTATATATATAATATTCTCTTAAAAAATCTGTTATAAGGGAAGGAACCTTTTCATACAATTCTAAGACCAGGGCTGATATTATAAGCTAACAGAAAAATCTCAAGGTTTACGAATAGCACAGATTTAGTAGTTAAAAAAACCTGCTCCAGGTCTGAGAACACTATAACTGATATGATAACCCAACAAAACTATGTCAAGGTTTCCGAACAGCCCAGATTTATTAAGTAAACGAACCTGCTCCAGGCCTGAGAACACTACTGATATGATAACCCAACAAAACTATGTCAAGGTTTCCGAACAGCCCAGATTTATTAAGTAAACGAACCTGCTCCAGGTCTGAGAACAGATCCTCTTCCTTTACTAGATATGCTTGCAAGGTTGCAATTATTCTAGGGGATTCAAAGTCGGCTGAAATTTAATAATAAAATGTTTCAAATGTAGAAATTTGGGGTTTAAGATATGTGATTATGAATTATTATTTTTAAATAAATGATTGTTTAATGTAAACCTGTGTGTTCTAGATCTTCAGCTAGATGAGAACAGATTTGATCAACTGCTACTTTATAACTTCTTTTAGTGTATTGTCTTCGTAAAAATCAAAATTGTAAGTTTAGACCAGTGCAGTGCACTGGAAATCTCCATTTTAGAAAAACTAAGACATTACATCTAAGTTAAGTAAAAAAAGAAAAAATACACTTTTGATTTTAAAATTTTTATTATTAATTTATATAATGAAGTTTATCACGTTTAATGAATCTCACTGTGTATAGTATTCTACCTGACTACTCCGCTATTATCAACAAACTTCTTTAACCGTTTATATCCTGCCAACCTTGCTCTAGGATCTTGTATTAGGTAAATAGATTTCAACCTCCAGAACGGATTCTCATGCTAAAAATAATTCAATGAATACTAAATTTAAACATCTATTTCTGGATAGATCGCTCTGATTGTTCTGCCGGCCTGTTGGTTGAGGGAAAAAGCTTTTCTTCCAAAATATTATTTAATAAAATCCTTAATCAGTAATTATTTTTATAAATCCTTAATCAGTAATTATTTTTATAAAATCCTTAATCAGTAATTATTTTTATAAAATCCTTAATCAGTAATTATTTTTATAAAATCCTAAATCAGTAATTATTTTTATGAAATCCTAGTTCAGTAATTGTTTTTATAAAATCCTTAATCCGTACTTATTTTTAAAAAATCCTTAATCAGTAATTATTTTTATAAAATCCTTAATCAGAAATTATTTTTATAAAATCCTTAATCAGTAATTATTTTTATGAATCCTTAATCAGTAATTATTTTTATAAAATTCTTAATCAGTAATTATTTTTATAAAATGCTTAATCAGTAATTATTTTCATAAGATCATAATCAGAGACTGTCTCCTAATCCTCATATTTATACTCACCATATTCCTCTATATGGGTGGTTCACTTCAATTAAGTTGAAAGGATTAAGTCTTTGCCACAAACTCTGATTTTATAATTCCTTTATCTTTGCAAACCAATGTGGTAGACCTTAGATATTTCAAACTATAAATTCTGTCAATTAGTTTAAATTCAAATTTAAATCAGGTTGCAACGATATAGGGATTAGAAAACATGAGTTTGGTGCAAAAACTCAATTCCATTGATTTCAATCTTCAATCTTTCATTTGAAATGAAAATGTTTCTACATAACCAGAGTATATCTTTAATACCTGTAGAACTGCTACATCCCTTAATTTCAGCGTTGAGATTCTGATAAACTGATATTTAGGTTTAGAGCAGCGGTCAACTAGTACAGGTAGAGGATCAGCTATATAAACCTCCTCAATGTGGCCGCAGTGCTCGGCCCCCTAGCCTGTCCTAGTCGCAGCGCTCGGCCAAGAAAGTGTCTTAACCTAACCTAACCCAGAATAATAATAAATAAATACTAATTTACTGATTTCGTCATGTACAAAATTGATAGGAAGGGGGGGGGGTCCAAAAATCGTTTACTAGGACGGAGCCGAATAAATAAAAACTTTGTCTAGATAAGAATGATTCAAGAATTATAAAGATACCTTTTGATTCTTGAACGTAAGAAACAACAGGAAAGATTATGTTATACATTAATGGTATTTTAAACATTTTCGATCATTTCAGCAATTTTATTCCTACCTTGCTATTGGTTGTTATCAAAACAATTTTCTTTTGTTTTGAATTGTAGTGATTCTCATCAAACTTTGCTCCTTCATACTTACTCACCACCTTACTACTCGTAGTCTTCTCACTGAAATATAATTATAACTACTTGTAGACCTGGTCAAAGGTTTTAGGCGGGATTTTTACTTTTCAAGTCAATTTGCGAAAAATATAGAATTCCCAAATCAATGTTAAAATATCACATTTTTTACCCTTGACCAGGTACAAAGGATGATACTTCAGAGACGTACTTTTTTCGTTTTTTGCCAAATCATATAATAACCACATTCAATGCAGATAACTTGATTGTCGTATTACACGAGTTTCAGGTCGTCTTTACTGTCTCATCCTTTGTTGGTAACCCTAATATTTTTATTTTAATAAAAAACTATTTTCTCTCTCTAAGACAATTATATACAAGGGAAAATTAATGATTAAAATTTAGTCTGGACAATAAAATGTTCAGCTGGGACAATAAAGTTGTCCTGGATCAAAACCAGCCGGGGCAATAAAGTTTTCCTGGATCAAAACCAGCCGGGACAATAAAGTTGTCCTGGCTCAAAACCAGCCGGGACAATAAAGTTGTCCTGGCTCAAACCCAGCCGGGACAATAAAGTTGTCCTGGCTCAAAACCAGCCGGGACAATAAACTTGTCCTGGCTCAAAACCAGCCGGGACAATAAACTTGTCCTGGCTCAAAACCAGCCGGGACAATAAAGTTGTCCTGGCTCAAAACCAGCCGGGACAATAAAATGGAAAAATCTGAGTGATTGAGTCTGGATGAGGAAGGAAAATGATGTGATTACCAGGGATATAAAGCAGTTTACTGACCTGGAGGAAACCATGACTAGAATTAAAATAATTGTGAATCCAAAACCTCCCATGATATAAAATGTTTCAAGTCCCAGACTTGTCGCTAATCTTCTCAACATTCTTAGCTTTGCCATTCCAGCTAGATTCATGGGAAAATTATTCCATTTTAATTTTTTTGTTAAATTTTAAATTTATAATTTTTTTCCTGAAAGAAATTAAGTATTTGTCAGAAACTCTGATTTTCTAATCCCTATATCTTTGCCAACCAATGTCGAAAACCTTGAATATTCAAAACTACGAATTCTGTTAGATAAAATCATCTAAATTAGAAATATAAAAGGTTTACTCCATCAGGTTGCAAAAACATAGAGATCAGAAAATTTAATTTGAGTTTGTGGCAAAAACTCAATTCCTTAAAGTTGAGTTCTGCAGAGTATGGTGGATACTAAGAGTAAGATTTTTGTTTAGTATATAAACTAAACCTTGAGAAAGGTTTGGGTTGGAATTACTAGGGGAGACAATACTATCCTGAATAATAAATCAGTCACAAACTTTCTCAAACTTGTCTTACCGTTAAAAAAATCAAATATACATATTCAACCAAAAACAAATTTGATTATTGTACATCCATTGAAACATGTATTTAAACAAGTTCATAGCTTTCAAACTTTTATTATTTCTACTTATATCATGTATGTAATCTTTTAACGTCATAAATAATTAAATTAAAAAAGGTTAGGAGGCTTTTAGGTTTAATCTGTTAAAGAAATAATAGTTTATTGAAATATTTACAGAGTGAAAATATCTAATTAAATAATATAAAAGACTAGCTGAAGGGCCGTTGTTGCCCGTATAATATTTTAAAAAATTTCGATTCTTGAAAAAAATAGTGTTTTAAAGAAAAAAAATCGATTTAAAAAAAATTTGATTTTTAGCCTATATTACCCCCCAGGTACGCTAGGGTTCCCTCAAAAAAAAATCAGCCCAAAATAAAAAACACAAATATATAGATAAATAGATATTAGAGATGGGACCGTACTACCAAATCTTTACTTTCTTGAAACAACTTAGAACTGTCATGCAAAATTTTAAAAGAAAAACGAATAGTTTAAAATAATATAATTTTTATTCGTAAAATTGTCTATATGGATTTAGCTCCTGTTAAGAATCTGATGTCCATGGAAGAAATCCGTATTGGAGTTCCTCTGTTCCTAGGATAGGGTTGAGAAATGTCTCCGTCCTCGCAAATGAAAGTGACCTCCTGCGGTTGTCCGTCCACGAGATCTCCGTAGGTAACTGATCTCTGCTGGGTGAGGACGGAGAGTGGAGGAAGGAAATCATCGTCTGCGTCCTGAATAGAGTTCTTCCTACTCGGGAGTTCAAGATTATCAGTATCCGGAGTAGTTTCAGGACCTGGAGCTTGTTTTCCAGGTTTAGGAGTTCTTAGAAGGGGAAGAAGAGATAAAATAAGACAACCTGAAATAAATGAAAACTTAATGATTAAGATTATTTGAAAGGAATTGTGTCTTTGCCACAAACTCTGATTTTTTAATCCCTATATCTTTGCAACCCAATTTCGTACACCTTAGTTATTTCAAACTATAAATTCTGTTAGATTAAATAGTTAAAATTTTAAATCTCATGGATCTACTCCATCAGGTTGCAAAGATATGGGGATTAGACAATTTGAGTTTGTGACAAAGACTCAAAAAGTAATCATTTCCTTTCTAAAGGAAATAAATACTCGCCTTAAACTCTCATTTTCTAATCCTCATGCATTTGCAACATACGGCTGCAAAGATTAAAGGATTAAAGAATTGTAGTATGAGAGGAGTAATCAGTTCCTGTATCCTCACCTAGTAGAATGGAGAAACTACTGAAAAGGTAGCCCAGGTTATATCCGTAATCTTCACTATAAAAACCAAAATCTTTATTGTATTCTAATTTTTCAGTTTTAATTTGTTTTCTCCTAAGTCCAACCTGATTAATCTATTGATGAGTATCCCTACCGGAGTAGGTCCGGCTTGAACTAGGTTCAACAATGAAGACGACCACAACAGGTTCTTTGCTTTCATTCGGTCATAAACTAACATTCTGAGAATATATTTTTCGATTAATTATACTCTGTTATCGTTAAATGTTTGTTTTCTTTGTTGTGTTTATTCTCATAAAACTCTCATTTTATATATTTCTTTTCTTCTCTCTCTCTATATTACGTTTTTAAACCTGAATACGAATGTATGAGCTCCAAAGGGAATTCCATAGATCCAGACGAACACGGTCAACACAGGTTTAGATCCATCTTTACAATATTATCTTTCATTATGGTTGTTTTGTTAAATCAAGAAAACTCACATTTTTGTGAATTTTAAGCCCATTAAAGTATAGAAATAGAAAGAGGACAATTATATATTTTTGATGTTGTTGTAAACCAAATAGTTTTTCAACTTAAAAATTAATTTATTGAACTGGACCTGCGTTCACTTGTTCAATTGTTGTGTTCATTGTCCCTTATACTATTTATAACTCAAGTACAACAGTCGTCTTCTTATTTCATAGTTTGTTTGGGTCCCGACCCAACCCACTGCTGGATGAACAAGCAAAGTCATGAAAGTATAATAGAACCTAGAACTGGAATAAGCATTGATACTCCAATCATCAGAAGAAACATCTTAGTGAGGAAAAATTTCTTAAATCTGAAAAAAAATCTATAATCTGATCTTGCATGAAATATACAATATATACTCTAATTGTTGTATGGTAATTTGACTGTATATATAAATTTAAGACAAAGCCTATAAAGATTTTTATCTGGTTGAAAATGATAAACTAGATTAAAAAGTAACCTGTAGTGTACCAGCGTAAAACCAAGGATGGATCCTACTCCTATCCCGAGTCCTAGTTGTAACTCCAACCCTACATCTCCGGTCTGTGCTGGGATTAGGAAGATCGGAGAGAGGATTCCTAGACTAGATACTAAGCTTGAGAAGGCAAACACTTTGAAGGAACGGGTTCGAGCACATGTGAAGTCGAACACTGGAGCCTGGACTAATATTTTGATTTTATTAACCCTATGCTGTTAGAAAACACAAACAAACCCACAATTTTGCTGGAAAAAGTATTAGAGAATTTTGGACTTCCCTATCTTTTGTTGCTAATGTTATTGGCTCAAAACCTCTGAAGGACTTGTAATTATGAAAATTAAGATAAAAGATTTCCTTGATTTCTTGGTGTTTCGGAGCTCCGCCTTTTTTACACTGAAAAAATTAGCAAATCAGATTGAAAACAATTTTTTTTAATTAGATTTTTATGTTCTATTTCTTGGACCTTAATCTTCCTCTTTTGGTTCTTGAGATGCAAGATTGCTCTTCTTTGCGGATGATACAGTGAGGCAGATCGATAGAACATTCCAGCAATAGAAACCAGGACCAGTAGGATAGAACAGGACTTTAACAGAAGATTTGGTTTAGAAACCAGGACTAGTACGATAGAACATTGGTTTAGAAAGAAAGACTAGCAGGGTAGAACAGGACTTTGATAGAAGATTAAGTTTAGAAACCAGGACTAGTTAGGATAGAACAGGACTTTAACAGAAGATTTGGTTTAGAAACCAGGACCAATAAGATAGAACAGTTCTTTAACAGAAGGTTTAGTTTAGAAACCAAGACTAGTAGGATAGAACAGGACTTTAACAGAAGATTTTGTTTAGAAACCAGGATTAGTACGATGGACCAGTTCTTTAACCGAAGATTTAGTTTAGAAACCAGGATTAGTACGATGGAACATTGGTTTAAAAACAAAGACTAGCAGGGTAGAACAGGACTTTGATAGAAGATTTGGTTTCATATTTCATATTTTTCATATTTTTATTCAACTACAAAGCACGAGATAATACATATTAAAAATCACAGTTTACTATGTAGTTTGGACCCGCCTAACCAGAGTAGGTTGTTTTTATTGGTTGGCCCACTATAAACGAATGAGAATTGCAGATAAAAACAATGTACATTGTACATTTTAAACATAAAAATGATGATAAATTAGGAAAGAGGTAAGGAGGAGGTGAGGGAGTATAAGGGAAAGGGAGGATACTCAGCGTAAGGGTTGGAACAGAGGGTAACATAAGTTATTAGAATCATGTTTATGAACTACAGGGTGAAGAAGATAGTAAAGACTAAGTTTATCCACATGATACACAGTTTTTTTTTTTAAGATATAATTTGCATAACTATCTAAATAGATCTTGGCGACTTTTCTTTTAAACGATTTTGCAGATTTAGTTTCTTTAAGCTCTAATTCAATAGAATTCCATATTTTTGGAAATAAGGCAGAGGGAAAACTTTCTAGGGTTTTAAAGAGAACTCGCTCAAGTTTATATGATTTTGTTCTATTTGGTTCAGCTAAAGAATTAAACATATCCTGGAAGGAAGCTGGAAGGTTTTCATAAAAGTATTTATGCATAAAAGATAGAACACCTAGTTTATATGTATCATCAAGATTTAGGAGTTCTAATCTGAAAAATATTCGATCTGAATGTGCCTTAAATGAACTATTATTTACTGCTCTAATTGCCCTTTTTTGCAAAGACTTGATTTTCTGTAGTTTAGCATTTTTTACGCCTTACAAGTGCATTATAGACTAGTAGACGAATGTTTAACGGTAAAATGTTTTTAATCTGATTCAAAGCAAAAATTGAGCTAGCAAGCAAAAATTGAGCTAGCTTAGAAACCAGGACTAGTAGGATAGAACATTGGTTTAGAAACAAAGACTAGCAGGATAGAACAGGACTTTAATAGAAGATTTAGTTTAGAAACCATGGACCAGTAGGATAGAAGGAGAGAGTTAGAAGTTTAAAAAGATAAAGTTTGAATCGGTTCTTTTCGAGATATTTTCTACTAGAGTCTAAAATAACCTGTATTTCATCTTTATATTGTTAGAAGTGTATAATAAGATAAGATAACCTGGAAACATCTCCTCCATCCAAACTTGATGAGGAGCTGGTTTAAACTCCAAGGAACTACACCAATCCCTACCATCAAGTAAGTCTGGTCAAGGTAATCACATGGCATTTAAAAAAAGGATAATAAACATAGAGAAACTTATAGATTTCTCACCTAGAAAAAATATAAATGACATAAAACAAAGTGGTTCCTTTAACCTGCCTAATTCTATAACCCAAACCTACCTCCTCCAGTCCCAATGATTATCACTGCCTCCACCATCCCTCTCTTCTTCTTGAAGTACTGCCCCAGCATTGATGGTCCTGCACACTGCACCATAGAGTATCCAACCCCAACAAAGATGGCATGACTAGAATCAACAGATACATAGAATATGAATCTCAAACAATGTCTACTCACTACACTTCGGAAATTGTTCAAATAAACTAAAATTTTAATCCCTTAGTTAAAGAATTACAAGGTTTGCAAAGATAAGGGCATTAGAAAACCAACCAGCGTAGGTTTAAATCAGGCAGACCACATTTAAAAATCTGCTAATTAGATAGATATTATTCACCTGATAAGAACCTGATGATATTCTCTAGCAAATGAATTAAAAAGAGTTCCTAGTGAGAGAACTATTCCTCCAAGAACTGCGCAGAGTCGGGATGATTTATGTTTACAGAAGCTGGTGACTAGAGGAGATATAAGGTAGGATACAGTGAGGGGTGAGACCCAGAGGAGCAGAACCTTATACTGGGATGGTCTGTACAACCAGATCGTAGCTTTAGTAAGAATCCCTGCTCCAAAGACGAGTCCCTGTGAGTAGTAATGTGTATTAAATTGGTGCGTATTTGGTTCTTTTTTGCCTATATCTACTTTAGGGTCAAATTTTGCATAGTGCAACTAAAGCAAATTTTGCATAGTGCAACTAAAGCAAATTTTGCATAGTGCAACTAAAGCAAATTTTGCATAGTGAAACTAGAGCAAATGTTTTAAAATTGTTTATTTGAAACATTTGTTTTTCTCATACTAAAGCCAATTACAGAAAATATATGCAAAAAACGAACCAAAAACGATGCAAAACAAACGTGTTAGAACGATCGTTTTTGGATCGTTTTTCAAATTTTCTTAGTTTAATGAAAGCAAACTTTGACAGAATACAGTTTTGATCTCTTGTAAGTTTTATTAAAAATTTCCAAAAAAAACTAACCAAACCGATTAACGACACTACCTGTGAGAGAATGGTTACGATGATGAATGAGAAGAGAACTATATATCCCCAACCTCCCTCCGGGTAGTATTGTCTGAAGAGAACAGATCCTTGTATTCTACCCCGTAGCAACCAATCACCAGCCTCAATCCTACAAAACCATTAAACATGGAAAATACCTTTCACCAAGAAAATAGAAATAAAATTATCAAAAGTTCTCTCTAACCACTGATTTTAAAAGAATTTTTTACCTTTTATAAAACACATAAAATATCTGGTGGTCAATAATGGATTCTGATGTTTTATCAGGTAAAATATTTCTTTAAACTTCAATTAACAATAGGAATTAATTATAAATATTTTCAGGAATATTGATTGGGAAATAAATACGCTATAAAGTCACTTCGTTGCTTTTCTTTAATCACGTATAAATGGTATTTTGAATCTATGCCATTAGCTTGGATTATGCACTGTTTGCATAGCAACAGTTTTGCAACTTTCGTAAGAGACCTTTTCTGAACTCTAGTCTAACACTACCTTCTCCGGCTGAGCAGAGATTGACAAATATCAACCTTTCTCCGGGTTACAGGCCAACCTTCAGGGGTTCGTTTTAATCTGCAGCTCCGGCACAAATCCGAGCCTAGAGATTTTTAGATTAAAATTGCAGCTAAACATTACTGCAGCTTCAAGATGTTCCTGACTCCTGTGAGCAAGAATGTCCCAAACTCTCTGTAAAATGTTTATTCAGAATCCCGCCTGTATCGTGCATTTCGCGGTTTAAAAAAAACAACATTTTAAGCCATGCAATTCATAAAAAATATTAAGTAATTAAGTCTTTGCCACCAACTCTGATTCTAAAATCTCTAAATCTGTTCAGCCCAATATTGTAGACCTTAGTTATTTCAAAATATAATTTCTGTTAGCTAAAATAATCTAAGTTTAAAATATCAAAGGTTTACACTATTCGGTTGCAAAGATCTAGGAATTAGAACATTTGAGTTTGTGGCAAGGACTTAATACCTTTAAACTAACTTCTAAAAAACTGGTTAAATTTCGTTCCAGTTCAATGTGCTTTAAGTCCTCATTTGCAAGGAATACACCTGTTTTGTGTGACAACTTAAATATCTGCATTTCTGGCAAAAATACATATTTTACACTTCAATACAAATTTCTATGAACTTATTTATCATTAGTTTTGCATTTGGCATTATTTCATATCAATAAATGTTCGTAAATCTAGCTAATCTAGAAAAATACGAAAAATAAAAAGCTTGATTACACAAAAACGCGATGGAAAGGAATTGAGTTTTTGCCCCAAACTCAAATTTTCCAATCCCTATATCTTTGCAACCTGGAGCCTTTACATACTTTAAACTTGGACTATTTGATCTAACAGAATTCATGTCTTGAATTATCAAGAGGATACAACTTCTGGTTGCAAAGATAAGATATTTATGGATTAGAGAATCATAGTTTGTGTTAAAAACTCAGTTCCTTGTTCAAGTTTAGTTATTTCTTAGCCTAGGGAACATCGCGGTAAGACAGACTTAGTAATGTTCCTAATCCCAAATATTTAGAATTACGAGTATTTTGAAATGTAAGTGAACAATCCCTTTAAGATCCAGGTCATAGAGAAAACCTTTATTTTCTTGATAAAAGTTAATTTGATAAATGTGAAATTTATTTTGACATTACGATCAAGATCTCGCTCATCTAGATTTCTTGAAATTCATTCATTATTTCTCTTATCTTGAAGGAAAGTTTGGTAACAAACCCCAATATTTTGTGGAGAGGAGCTGAGTTTCTAATCGCTATATCTTTGCAACCCGATGAGGTAAACCTTTGATATTTCAAATTGTAAATTATGCAGTTAGATTTTATAGTATGAGTCTGAAATATCAACGGTTACAACGATGTAAGGATTAGAAAATTTGATTTTGTGACAGGAACAAGATTCATTATTGAACCGAAATATGTGTTTAAAATGTACTTTTTAGGAGAATAAAATTATTTTTTAATAAGGAATAAGGTTTCATTGCCATAGAAAAGTACTGTTCAAAACTTCATTGTTAATTGAATAATGAACATTTGAAATCATAAAAAGTTCTTAAAATCTTTCTTTAAAAAATTAACAAAGATATGCTTAAACAGCAATAAAAAAGTTCAAAGTTTAATTATTTAAATTTAAAGGGTTATTTAGAGTAGAGGGGTTGGGGTGCTTTGACATATTATATTTAAAGACACCTTTGCTCCTGGATTCATCTAGATTATAAAATATTCCCTCTTGAGGTTCAATATATACTGCAGAGTGGGAGCATTCGTCCGGCTCCAGGTGTGGAGAACCCTGTTCTTCTATATCTCCAGGTACTCCACCTTCCTGGCCAGGATCCTGAACAGGCCCGGATAAGCAAGTTTCGTAAACATGTTTTTAGTGATGGGACTAAACCACTCAGTCTAGTGTCACTTTTCCTATTCAGTCTAGAGAATATGATAACATGGATCCATGAGTCGATTATTAGA
Source organism: Eurytemora carolleeae (assembly GCF_000591075.1). Classification (NCBI taxonomy): domain Eukaryota; kingdom Metazoa; phylum Arthropoda; class Copepoda; order Calanoida; family Temoridae; genus Eurytemora; species Eurytemora carolleeae. Next base: position 367,573 of record NW_019396147.1, read on the forward strand.
AAATTTATGTGGAGAACTGCTCAATGACTGGTCAAACAATCTGAAATCTAATTAGAAATCAGGAGAAACAATGGGTTATGGAAACCATGTCAGAGAAATTAAATTATATATTTAGGATGTGGATCAAGATTTTCTATTATAAATAAACATTAATACATCAAGATTTGAAATAAACATTAATACATTCGAATTACATTTTTTATCAAACAATCAATTTTTAATCAAATCAGATGCGTTAGTGTTGACAAAAAAATAAATGGTTAGCTCCATCATAACGATTGTTAACTTCTTCAGCGATTTAGAACGAATAACGATTGATCATATTAGCCATTCCTCTCACTAAAACGAAATGAACCTCGACTGCATCTTTTTGTAGCAAAAACAACGAGGACGCTGTATAGAAAAGTCGCGCGCTAAGGTTGTCATGTCTAGAGATAAAGCAAAAGTCGGAAGTTAAAATCATGAAGATCCCCGTTGCAAATAATGCATTGCATTAAATCAAATCTTTAGAACTAGGGAGTTAAGCCTGGTTGAGATTTTGCATTGTGTGTCCTTTGTAACCGGAAAGTTAATCCTGGTTGAGATAGCCTGTGTGGCATTGAGAATAGAAGAGATAGTCCTGGTGGATCTTGGTATTGAGTGTACCTGGATAGATACATTTAGAGCAAAATTGTTATGGAGTAGGTATTTGCTACAAAACTATAAAACTCATTAGAAGTTTCGTACGCGAAATTGTTTTAAAAATTCTCATTTCTTTTATACATAAATTATAAGATTGAAATGGTAAAACTTTTTTTTAAAGTGTTTGTTATTGATGCTTTTTCTTACAGAAGTTATTAGAACAGTGCTTCTAATAGCGTTAAATGACTCTTTGCACTCAATCCCCGATATTCACAATAGCATACCCTGTAAACAAATTTATTTAGAATTATGTTTAACTTCGCAGCCTTTTGCGAACCCTCATGAAGATCTAAAAATCTTTAATCTTTAAAAATGGACGAGAAATTTTGATTTTGATACAGGTCAGTCTGAAGAATATATAAATAGTAAAATATTTTTGAAACAATGATTGACTTTATCCACAATCATTCTCGTAGTATTTATATATCTATAGATTTTCAGCACCGAAATGGTAAAACCTGCGCTGTGGGTAAAACAAGAACCATCTCTCCTAGATACGGAAGAGAGCTTGATCTGCGATCACTGGTGATCATTTTCTGTATATTCTCTCAAGATTAAGTTTACTGTTTACTCCGATATGTTTCAGTCCTGAAAGATTAGCGGAGAATGAACCCGGTATTCCCTGTCCGTGTCCTCAGGTTTATTCTGGTTCCAATCTCTTCAAGAAACCCATTTCTTACAATCCTCACGGGAATATTGAAGTAACTCGAAAATTGTAATTTTTCTGTTTTGTCACACAAACATTGAAAAATACACAAAAACAATCAAATACACAAGCAAATGGGATATCTCTGACTGAATATTGATATTTTGATCTTAATTAAGATTAAACTTTTGACGAACATAAAATATGTGAATCTATGTATTTTGCTTAAGCTTGTTGGTTTCGTATTCAATAAACGCCAAAACGGCTAAACTCGGGCCAAACTTTTTTTAGTGGCATCTTATATATGACCCAAGGAAAGGTTTATGGAAGGTCGAAATTGAAGAATTTTGCCTAGAAAAATGTAAATTTTAAAATCTTTGTAAATCCTTAAATAAAAACTGAACAATTTTTTAGTTTTACGCTGAACAAACCAATTGTCTAATATATACAACATACATTTTCATTATTTTATTTGTTTGTTTGAATCCAATAAACTTGGAAACAGTTTAACCGATCGATCCCGTGTTTGCGAAACAGCTCCAGGGGTGACTTATGCATTGTCAAGATTAAAAAGCTTAAAAGTTTCATAAAAATCTATCTATATAATAGCTCTTTGCTCATTTATATCTATTTGTTATATGTTAGCTGAAGCTGGCCAAACGGCTGGACCGAATTGGCTGAATTTTTTAGAGAACCTTTAAGTACCCCGGGGTAACATAGTCTAAAAAAATCTAAAAATTGTTTCTTAAAAATTCAATTTTTATTTTTAAAATTCAAAATTTTTTTTTCAAAATTCAAATTTTTTTTTTAACTATCTTTAAAATTTCACGGGCAACGCCGAGCACTTCAGCTAGTTGATAAATAAAAGTAATAACAAAAAATTCACGAAAAATATCTGAATCAAAATATTGCCGAATAATTACAAAGATCGTAAAATGGAACTTTTTATGCAAACAATTTAGTCATGTCAAAATATATATAATTTAAAATATTGAGATGTGATTATAATATTGATAATGCTTATAAGGCATGAAACATGATGAATCTTTATGATTTACGGCGTTGGACGCTTTTTCTCCATCAGTGATCAGTTCATGGATGCCAGGAATATGAAATGAATCTGAAAACCATGGAAACATGGAGTTTCTTGTCCTTACTGACCTACTCCTTACTGACGTATTCAGATTGATGAACTCATTTTTGTTCAAATAGAAAATAAAAATTCAGCGCGGAGAGCAAAGAAAAAAAAATTATAAAAACTTTTTAATAAAATTTTGTCAGAAAGGCAAAAGTTAAAGTTATTTTAGAATATAAAAAAAGTTGACAATTTATAATAAAAAAGTTGACAATCATCTATATATAAATTTGGCTTGTCTGTCTGTTTGTTTGTTTGTATCCAATAAACGTCAAAACGGCTGAACCGATCGGGCCCAAATTTTTTGTGGGACCTCACGGAGCCCCAGGGAAGGTTTATGAATGATCAAAATTTCAAATATTTGTCTCCATCAAAATTCGATCTTCATTAAATTTTTGAAAATTTTGAAAATCCACGACATTTTTGTGAAAATCCGCGAATTATTTTTGTTTTGTTTTACGATGTACACAAAGAGAACATGTTCACAATTAATTTAGAAGATGGGCGCGAAGCGCCCTCTAAGGCTAGTATAATAAAAAAGTTGACAATATATATTAAAAAAGTTGACGATATTTAAAAAAACCGAATTGTCCCTTGTTACGAAAAGCAGGAGGAAAGTTTCTCACGAAGCTTTTAAAGACAAAGATTTAAATATTACAAATAATTAATCAAAGAACTAGGCATTTTATAATCTTTAGAAGATAAGAGAACCAGAGAAAAAAGTACCAGAGGAGAAACAAATACCAAATTCATAAAAAATATTTTAATTAAACTTTAAAACTACAAAAGTAGTAAACTAGTAAGGTAGTCTACTAGTAAACTCGCAAACTATTAAACTATTAAACTATTAAACAGAAGCTAGTAACTTTGTGGAGCTATCAACTCTGCTGAACTATTAATGTTGCGGAGCTGTTAGCTGTTAGCTATTAACTCTGCGGAGCTATTAATTCTGCGGAGCTATGTATTTAGTTTAGCTATGCAGAATTATATGTATCCTTGCTTGTATATATTAATATAAATATCTATAACTAGCTATTGATAGCTGAATATACTTATCAGGCTATATTATGTTAATAGTCTGAGTTATGAATCAATATAAACTTGGGAGCTGCACTTAACCTAAGGTAGAAGATTATATTTGTATATAAGTCTTTCTACTTGTAAGGTTCTTTGTGCACTCCGTTTCTTTTTGCTTTGATTCATTATATAGAGCGCTGGCAGCATGTTCTAAATATATATGTCTATATATAAATATATACATGAATCCTAATTGGTATTCCTAATCCGTTCTAGATTACAACAATATTCACTTTTTAAAGAATGTGTTAAGAAAATTATTATTCCTTGAGATTGTTTCTGTCATGAAGATTAAAAACACACTGGTTAGTTTATATGGCGTATGTATAGTGTATAAAGGTGTGGTGGGGGTTGATCAGATCTAATTAACGAACTTTAAATCAGGAGGGGTATTTAAACCTTTTTAAGAATTTATAATAAACATTACTCTTTTTTTTAAATACTGAATTACAGTTTACAATTAAAAAAAACTATTTTTTTCTGTTTATTCTTGTAAGTTCAGTCATAAAATCTCTGATGTATTTAGATTCTCGTACTTCAAATAACCTTCTCCTGAGGTCCCAAACCTTCTCTAGAACGCTAACTTTTAGACAGTAGAGTTCATGTCCAGGAAGGTTAAAATGTTCTCCTGTTATAGGCTAGTTTGTTTGCAGATTTCTAATGTAACCAATATGTTCTTTCACTCTTTCATCTAAAGATCTTGTTGGCTGTCCTATATATTGTAGTTTACACTTCTCAGTTACATGTAATACAGTGAACAACATTTCTGGTCTTACAGTTGAAAGTTCCATTAATCTGAATCTTTTCACTGGTATTAGAGGATTGTATAACTGTTCCAGGCTCTAATACTAGTAAACTCTATATCAATGAAACTATTAAACTATGGAACTTTTTAACAATTTAACAATNACTATTAAACTATTAAAATATGAAACTACTAATCTATTAAACTATTAAACTATTAAACTATTAAACTATTAATCTATTAAACTACTTATCTATTAAACTATTAATCTATTAAACTATTAAACTATTACTTATTTGGTTAATTTGAGGGTTAACCAAATAGCCTATAAGCTATTCATTGGTATGATACCTTTGCATTCACACTATTTGTATATTTTCAAAATATAACTTAATCTTATTTTTAAACATTTGACGGTTTGCTACGTTTTCTCTACTTCCCCCAAAATCCCCGTGATTTATTGAAGCTTTGGAATCTCGGAACCGGTTTGTCTGAGAAAGAAAGTCGTCTTTGCATATATGTGTTAATGTCATTGACATATGATAATTTTAGATTTTATTGGGCTGCTGTTACAGAAAAAAAACGTTTAATTAGTGTCTATGCAAAGGTATCACATTCACACCTTTCCGCTGGAATTCTAAAAATTAAATCGGTTTTTTTCTCCGGTAGTAGTTGAAAGACTAATACCAATGAATAGCGCAATATGCTTATTAGTTTACCATGAAATTACCCAAATAAGTGAACGGTCCCTTTAAACTAACGGCCCAAAAAACTGTTTAATGAAAATAAGAATATTTCAGCAATCTTATTAGTATTTGATGCTGTTAAAAAGCAATTAATATTACCAATTGATTGAAAACCAACTTATTAAGTGAAATGGATCTGTGTCAACTAAACAATTCATTTATTTCATGTTCTTTGAACTATCTAAAGTCATAACTTGAGTCAAACAGTCGTCTTCATATTCCAGAGTTTAATGGTTCTCAAAGATATGAAGATGAATATATTCCTATAGTTAAACAATAAGAATAAATCTTGCGACGATAAAAAAGCGAGGTTTTAAGATAAATCTCTCAACAGTCTCATGACTGGAGGCCGTCCTTGAAACCATGAACGGAGGTTGGTTGGCCTCTTTAGTCTCAGTCTCATGACTGTATCATGAGTTCTAAGAGATATTCTCTTTTATATCCATTCATGGTTGAAACACTTTCTTCTATTCATAATTTAGAACACAATTTTGGTTTTAACATTTTATAGAGATTGTGAAATAAGTAATTTAAAGGATTTAAAGTGATCTCACAGCTTCAATGATTCATTGTATAACACTACTACTCTTTAACCTTTAATTAAAAACAATTACCTGTAAAACCCATAATATTGTGGAATAATAAGACGACTTTTAAGCAATCTTTTGTATATTTATTGTTGTTATAAAGCAAATTGTTTTACCAAATATAAAATTTTTCAGTGAATTTGTTCTGTGAACACTGCACAATTGCCGTGTTTTATGCCCATTTGAACAAATTGAAATCATAGTGGTCAACCTTTTCCTCATTTGTATGGGCCCAAACTCCCACTGCAGAAAGCTTGTTTTTTTACGTGGTATGGAAAAGAGCCATTTGGCCAAATAATAAATGATAAAAAATCTGACTTATATTTCTTGAAGAAATATTGCATATTGGTGATACTTTTAGCGCTTTATGCATTTTGCATTTGCAAGAGGAGATATTATTGCATGTTATTATGATAGTAATAGTATGGAAAATGTTGCACTAAAAAGTATGAGAGATAAATGTTGTTGCTGTAAGGAGTATTAGAGGAATCAGAGTATGGATCTAAAAAGTATAGGAGTATGGATCTTTAAAAAATATAAGAGATACATATTGTTGCTCTAAGGAGTATGAGATTATGAAAGAGTATGAAAAATAAATATTGTTGCTCTAAGGAGAATGAGAATATGGATCTCTGAAGAGTATATAACAGATAAATTTTGTTGCTCTAAGGAGAATGAGAATATGAATCACTGAAGAGTATGAGAGATTAATATTGTTGCCCCAATTGGAGTATGAGAATATGCATGATCTCTAAAGAGTATGAGAATATGGATCTCTTAAGAGTGTAGGAGATAAATATTGTTGCACTAAGGAGATAAAGAATCTGAAACTCTAAGGGAGTATGAAAGTATGAATCTCTAATGAGTTTGAAATATTGTTGCTCAAAGGAGTATGAGAATATGAATCTCTAAAGAGTATGAGAGATTAATATTGTTGCTCTAAGGAGTATGAGAATATAGATCTCTAAAGAGTATGAGAGATTAATATTGTTGCTCTAAGGAGAATGACAGTATGNGTTCAGAACTTTTTTTACATTAAATGTTTACAATAGCCTTTAGCCTTGAGAATTGAGAAAGATAAAAATATTCTTTTTAAAACTAACTATTGTGTAATAAAATTTCTACAATAACTCTATTGGTTTTCTTATTCCTGTGATACTGATTTTCGCCATTCTTTCTTTCTTTTCATTCTGCAGGGGGGGGGCGCCCCCCCTCTCAGGTGCTAGGGGAGGGCGCGCGCCCGGCCACCCCCCCCTAGTTGCGCCTATGCCTGTATCCGCCCCTGTATGCATGGTGCCTTAGTTATTGTGGAAAAATGACTATACTGCAGTAGAAACCAGAAAACAATTATAATGTTGTCATCTTTCTTTCTATATATATCTTGGGAAATATGACTAATACATGGATTTTTTTGAGACTGAATACTAATTTATTTCTAAAAAATGTGCACGAACTTACTGCAAAATCATGCTCATTGCTTTATCAATTTAGTTCCATAGCTAACATAATGAATGAACTTTATGACATCAAGACTACATCTGATGATCTGTCCTAGATTTTACTCAGGTATACCAGGTGAATCCTGCTGGATTAGGAACTAGAAAAACACACTCAACACACCCGTTGGCAAAAATAATTTCCATAATTTTCTCTGACCTGTTACACGTAAGTTTGTGTGTCCGTGAGAGTGTGTGTTTGCAGTTTTATGTCTGCTAGGAGAAAGCTGCACGGTCTTGCACTCAGCTGGTTGGAGCACCAGGGCGCAGGAATTCTCAAACCGATTCCCGAACCGGCCGGGACAAAACTCAGTCAGTCTGAGTCCGACTTTACTTAGGTCTTGATCTGGATTCAGGAGAGATACGTGCATTAAAACTTGAGAAATTATCCGGACGCTTACTGTACGAGTTGTACTGTGTCTTCAGTATTTAATTATCTCGGAGAACATGAAACTTGAACTCTAACGTGACAATTTACAGAAACAATGTCTGCGCGAGCTATCTCTGAAGCTAGTGGTAAACGACTTCTCAATGAGCAACTTGGAGTAGAAACTGGAGCTGGAACTTGCAGGTTTAATATCACAAGTTTACAGATTTGCACCATGACGTTCATAGATCAATTTTAAATGACAACAATGTAATCCTAAGACAATCCTATAACCACGGTCATTAAAATGCACAATGTATATTGTATATGTACTTTAGGTACAATTGGGATTGGGTCTGTGTCTTAAATTGAGACTTTTTGGACAGGGTGGAAGGCCGGGCTTGTTTACTAACTGTGGTTTAGGAGCTGTTGAAATATTTTAGAGTAAACTGTACATGAACCATATATCTCATACCTTTCTTACATATGACCTATATTTTTGAAACTTCTGAAATTTGGCAGTGTATCTTAAGAAAATCAATATAAACCGACTAATTTGAAAAGAAAAAAACGAGATGACAGCGTTAAAAGTAAGAAATATCTGTAGGTTTGCTGCCTTTGAGTCCGGAGACAGTTGGGAGAAGATTGAGAATGCATACCCATGGCTGAAAACGGAGGTAAGTAAGAATTCTCAGAATTGTGGATTTGATATAGAACTATTAGCTTGAAGAAACACATATTTGGGGGCGGGGAGTGGTGGGGATTTTTTCTTTTTTTGCTTTTCTCTTAAAAAAAATGCTTCTTTTGGTCTGTACTGTTCATTTCATTAGAATGTATATTTTTGTACTCCTTGGTTCCTGGAGTTCTCTGAACCATTAAAGATCAGATTCTGTAAAGTGCACTGTATAGTTCAAATGTTAAACTGATATTTATCCTAAGTTCAACTTCTCATTTCTATATAATCTTGCAACCTAAGGAGTATGAGAATATGAATCTCTAAAGAGTATGAGAGATTAATATTGTTGCTCTAAGGAGAATGACAGTATGAATCTCTAAAGAGTGTAAGATATTAATATTGTTACTCAAGGNCGGTGGTCGAAGGCTTCATGTTTTGTATAGCATTAGTTCCCAATTTTAAATGTCGATGAATTTTATAAATCTACTGCAATAATGTTGCTTTATCTTGTGCAAACATTGATTTTATAAGTTAGTAAATCATACGATTCATGTTAGGATGGCTTCAAATTTAAAGTAAATGACTGGAAAGGTTTTATTAACGGGTTTTTTTTAACTTACTAGCTGAAGAGCCTTGCGTTGCCCGAAGAAAATTTTTTGAAAAGAAATGTTGAAAAAAATGTTGAAAAAAAATATAAAAAAATTCTAATTTTTTAGCCCCTGAGTGTCCACAAAAAGTTTCAACCCATTCGGTCCAGCCGTTTGGCCGGCTATAGGCAACATATATATATTCGAATGTCTTGTTTTGATAATAGATAATTACTTTTAACTTGGCATTTAGTTTTCAATGATTTTTTAATATTTATTGAATTACTAACTTTTCAGAAATTAGTTGTTAAACCCGACCAGCTGATCAAGAGACGGGGTAAGCTTGGTCTCATCAAGGTCAATGTGGACTTGGAGACGGTCAAATCATGGATCTCAGAGAGAATGGATCAGGAGCAGAAAGTAAGTTGTACACTGTTTATCTCTGCAATATGTATTCTAAATTGCACTGATTGAGAATGATTTCATGATACCCTCCCCCCCATCCTCTCCCTCCCCCCAACTTTAATTCTTATGATTTCTGACTGCAGTGCTCGGGCCCCTTCCCTGTACTTGTCTAGGAATATGTTGGCTAAATATCTATTTAGTTACAAGGCACAAAAAGTCATTCTTTTCTAGGGTTTAGTTCAACAGATTTTTATTTCATGTTTTCTTCATGATTTAAATTAACTCTATCACCTGTTGAGCAATTAATTTTTAAAGTTTTTATTTAAATCTGTTGAAATATTAACTGTTTCTTAAATAAACGCATTTCTCAATTTACTCTTAATTGAGTTTAGTATTAAAATATGTTTACGTCATTTTAAAAATCATTATCATTGAAATCGACTCATTTTAGGATCAGAAATAGTTAGGTTTACGGAGTGTTAAAGTATTTTATTAGATTTCGATTTTACAAATGAAATGTTAGAAATGCATACAAATTTGGGAAGTGAATAAATACTGTCGAAAATCATGCTATTTTACTACCTTTGTAAAAATATTTTTCATGTGCAAACTTTGCGTAGGGCTGGGAGTGGGTCTAAATTCTGTTTCTTGAGCTTACATCCAATAAAATGTTTAGTTTACCTTCGAATTGATCTGCCCAATTTCTTAGTCGTGCTACCATAAGTAGAACCATAATCACACAATGGTTACGCACAACCAGAGCAGTGTAGACAGAAGGATACGAACTATGGAAGAATGTTTAAGAAATTGGTATATCAATACGAACTCGGGGCATTTATACTCTAATTTCTTGTATTGAATCTAGATCGGGAAGGCGAGCGGTAAACTGAAGAAGTTTATCATAGAACCCTTCCTAGCCCACCAGCAGTCGGAAGAGGCGTACGTCTGTATCTACTCCCAGAGGGACAAGGACGTGATCCTGTTCCACCATGAGGGTGGAGTTGATATTGGAGACGTGGATAGCAAGGCAAGCAGGCTGGAGGTTCAGGTGGAGGAGACGATGCAGGTATCCTTGGAGTCCATCAAAACTACGCTTCTCACACAGTTCACAGGGGACAAGAATCTAGTCGGAAAGTAAGTTTTTCCTAATTAGAAATTAGTTTTATTCATGCCAGTAGATTTTGATGCTTATGAATTAATTTATATAAATGAAAAGAATTTCTTTTAACTAGTTTTCGAACCTTATCTTCAGAAATTACTCTTGCAAAAACCTCCTGGATTTCGATGAAAACTATTTATTGTTTAATGATGCAAAGGAAAGATTTTTAAGTAAATTAGGAGATTAGTTTTAAACGTGACTCAGAATTTTGTAAATTCTAAGAAACAGATTACGTTTTTACACAGTTATGAATTTAAAATTGGCCCACTGTTTTAAATACAATTCTCTATAAATCATCCACTTTCTTCCATTCTCTAATCTCTACTAATTCTTCCATTTTCCATTATTACCATATGTTCTTAAATTCTCAATAATCCCGACCCAATTTAGGGGGGAGTGAATTTAAAAATTTCATCACACAATTACTGTGATAGTTAATTCCTATGTAATTTTTTTTTTCATAAGAATTGACTATCGCAGTACTTCTGTGATAAAATTTAAAAAATGATTTCTTGCAATTTTTTTTTTTTGGAAATTCACTCCCCCCTACAATCTATTTTTAAAAATCTCCATTAATCTTCTTCCATTCTTTTCAATCTCTATCTATTCTTTCATTATAAGCAGTACATTAATTTATTCTTGTGTTTAAGTTTATCCAGGGTCTATACAAGCAGTGCATTAATGTATTCTTTTGTTTAGGTTTATCCAGGGTCTATTCAAGCAGTACATTAATGTATTCTTGTGTTTAGGTTTATCCAGGGTCTATACAAGCAGTATGTTAATCTATATTTTACCTACCTGGAGATAAATCCTTTGGTTGTTACTGGAGGAAAGGTAGAAAAAAATGAAATTGTTTTTAATATTTAAATATTTATTTTGCCTGTCTACTAGAAACTGTCGTAATTTAAAGTGACGCCATTGAAAGAGGGGAATACGCATACCCAGTTAAATCATCGTCATTTTGTAGTTTGAAACTGTTTAATTCTGACAATTTTCTCCATGTTGTTTCTGAAGCAGGCAAACCATATTTGATGATAATTAACTTCCAATGAGAAAATGGTTTATATCTCGTGCATTCTTGATCAGCCGGATTTTTCAAGGCTTATATCCCGGATTTTGTTTGGATTTATATCCCGGATTTTGTCTGGATTTATATCCCGGATTTGTTTCAGGTTTATATCCTGGATTTGGCCGCAAAGCTTGACGCAACAGCAGATTTTGTTTGCCGAGCTAAGTGGGGAGAAATTGAATACCCGCCTCCATTTGGCAGGGATGCTTACCCAGAAGAAGCATACATCGCAGATATTGACGCTAAGACTGGAGCATCACTTAAACTTACAATTCTAAATGCAAAGTAAGTAGGAAATGGTTTCATTAATGAACAAGTGTTGCTAAACAGTTATACCATATGAAGACGTTTACTGCTGTTTAATGTTGATATTATGATTATGTATCGTCTTGACTTTTCAGGGGTCGGATCTGGACTATGGTTGCTGGAGGCGGAGCTAGTGTTATCTACTCCGACACTATCTGCGCTCTCGGAGGTTCAGACGAGCTCGCGAATTACGGAGAATATTCTGGAGCTCCGTCCGAGCAGCAAACCTATGATTATGCGAAGACTTTGCTCTCTTTAATGACAAGAGAAGCGCATCCTAATGGGAAGGTTCTTATCATCGGAGGAGGAATAGCTAACTTTACTAATGTTGCTGCAACCTTCAAGGGGATAACCTGCGCACTGCAGGAGTATCAAACCTTGATCAAATCTCAGAACATCAAGATATTTGTGAGAAGGGCAGGACCTAACTACCAGGAAGGACTCAGGTACAACTTCCAAGAACATTTAACATAAACAAAACTTTTTGAAGATGAGAAAAATTTCGATTTTTGAGAATCAATCGTCCTGTTTTTAGAGGAATGCGTGATGTTGGAAAGAATCTTGAAATTCCTCTGTTTGTGTTCGGTCCTGAGACCCATATGACTGCTATAGTTGGGATGGCTCTTGAGAAGAGAAATGTTCCCAATGAAGTTGAACCTGCTGAATCTGCCACGGCAAACTTCCTGCTTCCAGGATCGGTAAATCTCTTTTGTTCGCTATTCAGTCAATACTTCTATAAAAATGCCATTAAAGGTTTGAAGATTTAAACTTGTATCTAAGCAAGAATTATTAAGATCTTTGGTTTTTCATTCTTAAATTATTGAATTTTTTTGGGGTATTGCTGTCACTCAGACATCGATTTTCAGATAAGTGCTTAAATGTTAAAAGGCAGTAATTCGTGATTTTCAAATTATGGTGACCCTACAAAATGAGAACAGTCTTTAATTATATATTAATAAAATCATAGATTCTCGTTAATTAGTAAATCAAATTAAAGTTTTGCCATTTTTTTAATGATAATTTTATAACCAGGTGAGCGATGGTCCCCAGGAAGCTAGTACAAAGGCAGAACCAGCAGAGATTACTCCAACCTCTGCTGAATCTGTATCTGCTGGTCAACTCTTCTCTAACGGAACTCGTGCAATTATCTGGGGTCTTCAGACCAGAGCAGTCCAGGGAATGCTTGACTTCGACTACGTGTGTCGTCGACCAGAGCCTAGCGTAGCTGCCATGGTTTATCCTATGGTTGGAGGAGACTCTAAGCAGAACTTCTACTGGGGTCACAAGGAGATCCTGATCCCTATTTACAAATCCATGGCTGATGCCATGGCGAACCATCCTGATGTTGATGTGATGGTAAGTTTTTTTGTATTGAAAAAAATCAATTAAATAATAAGTTCCATTATTTCAGGTTAATTTTGCAAGTTTGCGATCAGCGTATGACAGCACAATCGAGTGCATGGAGTTCCCTCAGATTAAAACGATTGCCATCATTGCCGAGGGAATCCCTGAGAATCTTACCAGAAAGCTGATAAAAACTGCCGAGGCAAAGAATGTGACGGTGATAGGACCTGCCACTGTTGGAGGAGTGAAACCTGGATGTTTTAAGATCGGAAATACTGGAGGAATGATGGACAATATTCTCCACAGCAAGCTCTACAGACCTGGTAGTGTAGCTTATGTCTCTAGGTCCGGAGGAATGTCGAATGAACTGAACAACATTATTTCTCACCAAACCAACGGAGTGTTCGAAGGCGTCGCCATAGGAGGGGATAGATATCCTTGCTCCACTTTCATGGATCATTTACTTCGGTATGAAGCTAACCCTGACGTAAAGATGCTTGTTTTACTGGGAGAGGTTGGTGGAACCGAAGAGTACAAGGTTTGCGAAGCAATCAAATCAGGGAAACTGAAGAAGCCCATCGTCTCCTGGTGTATTGGTACCTGCGCCGATATGTTCTCTACTGATGTACAGTTCGGACACGCTGGAGCTAGTGCTGGGGCCGATGAGGAGACTGCAACTTCTAAGAATGCAGCGCTGAAATCTGCTGGAGCTTTTGTTCCATCCTCCTTCGACGAACTGGGGGAAGAGATTCATCGTGTTTACACCGAGCTCGTTAAATCTGGTGTCATCGTTCCAAAACCGGAGATTCCACCTCCACCTGTTCCCATGGATTACAACTGGGCAAGGGAACTGGGATTAATCAGAAAGCCGGCTAGTTTCATGACAAGTATTTGTGATGAGAGAGGTCAGGAACTCCTGTATGCCGGTATTCCGATCACGGAGGTATTCCGTCAAGACATGGGGATCGGAGGAGTTCTTTCCCTTCTCTGGTTTCAGAGAAGGCTTCCACCCTATGCCTGCAAGTTTCTTGAGATGTGTTTGATGATCACGGCGGATCATGGTCCAGCAGTATCTGGAGCTCATAATACCATTGTATGCGCAAGAGCTGGGAAGGATTTGGTCTCTTCTCTTGTCTCCGGACTACTAACTATTGTAAGTATGCCCGGTGCTCACTCCAACGGCGATTTTGGTCTTCTCAAATGGGGGGGGGGATTTGATATATATTACTTACGTTCATCGGATTATGGTGAATTCTTAAACTTCTACTTAAAAAAGTTCTGATTAATTTATCGTACTTTTTATCACTAGAAATTTTTACCCCCAAAATTTCGTATTTATGTAATTTTATGGCGCAAATAAAAACTTTGCCAGAAATAAATCTCAATTTGTTTAATGTTATATATTTTACAAATATAATTGTAAATATATTTTAGGGAGATAGATTTGGAGGAGCGCTAGACGGTGCCGCCAACATGTTCACAGAGGCATTCGACTCTAATCTAATCCCCATGGAGTTCGTGAACAAAACTAGGAAGGAAGGACGTCTCATCATGGGTATTGGCCACAGAGTCAAATCCATCAACAATCCGGACAAGAGGGTGACCTTAGTTAAGGAGTTCTCTAAGGAGAACTTCCCGAAGACCACCCTGTTGGACTACGCCCTGGAGGTTGAGAAGATTACTACGAGTAAGAAACCTAATCTTATTCTCAACGTTGACGGTTGTATTGCTGTGTGCTTTGTAGATCTACTGAGACACAGGTGAACAATTATTTAAGATATTTCGAAAAAATAAACTTGTATTTTACAACCGTTTGTTTCAGTGGATGTTTCACCAAGGATGAAGCTGAAACTTACATAAAGACAGGTTCTCTGAATGGAATGTTCGTACTGGGACGAAGCATCGGATTCATTGGTAACATTTAGTTTCATCCCCTTTAAGTAACATTCTGGTATGGCTAATCGTTGAACAGTTACATTCTTTCTACTTTAGGCTCAAAACCTAATACATTTTAATCTTTAAAAAGTAACATTTCCTGTCTCGATTTATCTTAAAACAGTATCTTTATGCGAGTCAGAGCCTATTTTACAGTAACATTCTTTCCATGTTTATTTTCAAAAACTTAAACAGACTGTCTCAATTGTATCTTTAAACAATAAAACAGACTGTCTCAATTGTGTCTTTAAACAATAAAACAGACTGTCTCAATTGTGTCTTTAAACAATAAAACAGACTGTCTCAATTGTGTCTTTTAACAATAAAACAGACTGTCTCAATTGTGTCTTTTAACAATAAAACAGACTGTCTCAATTGTGTCTTTAAACAATAAAACAGACTGTCTCAATTGTATCTTCAAACAATATAACGTTCTGTTAGTTGTTTTCTTAAACAGTAGCATTCTGTCTAGCTGTATCCCTAAACAAAAACATTCTGTGTAGTTGTATCCTTAAACACGAACATTTTGTCTAGTTGTATCCTCAAACACAAACATTCTGTCTAGTTGTTTCCTCAAACACAAACATTCTGTCTAGTTGTTTCCTTAAACACTAACATCTTGTCTAGTTGTATCCTTAAACACAAACATTCTGTCTAGTTGTATCCTTAAACACAAACATTCTGTCGTGTTGTATCCTCAAACACAAACATTCTTTCTAGTTTTATCCTTAAACACAGACATTCTGTCTAGCTGTATCCTTAAGCAAAAACATTCTGTCTAGTTGTATCCTTAAGCAAAAACATTCTGTCTAGTTGTATCCTTAAACAAACATTCTGTCTTGTTGTATCCTCTAAACACAAATATTCTGTCTAATTGTATCCTTAAACACAAACATTCTGTCTAGCTGTATCCTTAAACACAAACATCCTGTCTAGCTGTATCCTTAAACACAAAAATTCTGTCTAGTTGTATCCTTAAACACAAACATTCTTTCTAGTTTTATCCTTAAACACAGACATTCTGTCTAGCTGTATCCTTAAGCAAAAACATTATGTCTAGTTGTATCCTTAAACAAATATTCTGTCTTGTTGTATTCTCAAACACAAATATTCTGTCTAGTTGTATCCTTAAACACAAACATTCTGTCGTGTTGTATCCTTAAGCACAAACATTCTGCCTTGCTGTATCCTTAAACACAAACATTCTGTCTAGTTGAATCCTTAAATACAAACATTCTGACTAGCTCTATCCAAAACAAAAATATTCTGTCTAGTTGTATCCTTAAACACAAACATTCTGTCTAGCAGTATCCGACCTTAAAATCCGCCAACATTTAAAAAGATTTTAAATGCCCGACTTTTAGAGCTACAGTTAAAAGCTTGAAGAATTAGAAATACTTTTTTTATAGGACACTTCCTGGATCAGAAGAGACTAAAACAAGGTCTGTATAGACATCCTTGGGATGATATCAGCTACGTTCTGCCAGAGATCAACCAGTAGACGATCTAATCTTAATGTTAGAGGTTTAAATTCAAACCTGGAGGAATTCCCCCAATCCTTGAAACGATCTTATAATTGCGGATTTTCAATTCAAGCCTAATGTTTGGTCGAGTTAACATTAACGTTAAACCGTCCATGTCTACTCTGGAATATGTAGCATATATTTGTTAGTATTGTCATGCGCATGCGCTTTAACACTTAATGTGTAGATCTTATGTATTATTTATTGCATTCCATTATATTTATAAAAGATTTTATTTAATAAACAAAACTAAATTTTATCAATTTTGATGATTGCAATATACGTATAGGCAGAAGTCTCATTCTTAGTTGGTAATTGTGTGTAAGATATATATGAATAAAACTTTTCAACATGTCATAATGGCATTTAAAGAAGATTATGAACAAGCTTTTAATCATTATCAGATCATATGCATAATCAATAACTGCAAGCTACAGGGTGTCCCAATAAACATGGGAATTNCAGATCATATGCATAATCAATAACTGCAAGCTACAGGGTGTCCCGATAAACATGGGAATTCAGTGACGAATTCAATGTCGTCTTTAAGATGATTCTTTGATTTAGTAAAGTGATACCTACTGAGAAAGTTGTAATCTCTCAGAGTTTCGTCTGCTTATTTGTTCACATTTTGTTTATGTTTTTCATGCATACGGTTGTATAAAATTGCAGTATACAAACAGAGTAAGCTTGTCCGTCTTCACTGTTCATCGTGCAGAGACGTTAAAGACACAGTTTTACAGCCATTTACCGTTTTCATAAAATAAACTCTAGCAGAAATAATAATATTATGGCTCTTGAAATCAGGTATTAATTACAATGCCAGATCATATGAAAGACGATATCGAATTCGTCACTGAATTCTCATGTTTATTGGGTCAGTTCTTGGCACACCCAGTATGTATAAAAATGTGAAAATATCGTCTTTGTATTCAATGATGCCGAAATCAACGCAAATTTCAATTTATTCGTAGATGAGAAAATTCTAATAAGAAAAACTTAAGAATATAATTCCTATTAAACAAATGTTACATGCAATGACAGAGAAGGTCACCTTCAAAATTATTGAAAATAATTTTTTAAAACTCGCTCTCTTAAATTTATTTGAGAATGATTTGCGGCATAAATGCAAATCAAACTGTTTGCTGCCGTCGGCTCAATTAATTGAATCAAATATGAAGCGTTAAAGTAAAACTTTACATTGTAATAAATGTAAAATGCCTACAATTTCAGAATTTAAGATACCAGTAATAAGGTGTATATAGAAATAAACTATTATGAATCAACCAATCAATACAATTTCGATATTGAATGTGAATTATTTGCAGGAAAAATGTCAGAATCCTGGTATCCTGTAGGAGCCAGTGGCGTTGATTACGGGTATAATTACAGTCAAGAAACTGCTCCCAGTTACACCACATACTCCGAACCTGTAAGTTTTTTGACGTTTTTTGACGCATCTCCCGCCCATACAATGTCCAATTTTGAACATGTATCTATAAATGTATTACATTGGCATAGTTTTGTTTGTTGCCATAGCGCCAGTCCCCTAGCCGCAGTGCATGGCCCAGAATTTGGGGTCCGTCCTAGAATACGATTTTTGGATCCCCCCTCCCCCCTCCTCTCAATTTTATACATGATTTTTAATCGTTATTCAGGTAACTTAAATAAAGTCATTTTGTATTATTTTAGGGTTAGGTTAGGTTAATACAATCTCTGGGCC